>NW_025957928.1:0-33242 GCF_023159225.1 Perognathus longimembris pacificus | reverse complement strand
AGGGCAGTGCGCGCAGGAGCAAATGTAAACAGCAGACAGACCTGAATACTTATCATTACAAGGTCGACCTCAGAACTTTGTTCAGTTTTTCTCGGTGACGGATAATGGAAGGAAGGGCAGGCAACTGGTCGACTTCATTTAAATAAACAAATAAAAAATAAGATAAACTCTCAGGAATAGATAAATAATAACAAAAAAATTGTAAAGTGGAGAAAGCGAGAGCGCGCGAATGCACTCAAGCAAACACAAACAGCACAGCACGATGCGTATTTTTTTTAAATTGACAAAATAAATCAAAATAAATCAAAAATAAAAATAAGTGGAAAAGGCGAGAGTGCGCGAGCACACAGGAGCAAAGACAAGCAGCGCAGCTTGATGCGTAGTAAAAAAAAAATAAATAGACAACTGGTCGACCTCATTAGAAATAAAAACCCAAAAGATTAGATAGACAAACAAACAAACACATAAATGTGGAGAGAAGGGCAGTGCGCGCAGGAGCAAAGGTAAACAGCAGACAGACCTGAATCCTTATCTTTACAAGGTCGACCTCAGAACTTTGTTCAGTTTGTCTCGGTGACGGATAATGGAAGGAAGGGCAGGCAACTGGTCGACTTCATTTAAATAAACAAATAAAAAATAAGATAAACTCTCAGGAATAGATAAATAATAACAAAAAAATTGTAAAGTGGAGAAAGCGAGAGCGCGCGAATGCACTCAAGCAAACACAAACAGCACAGCACGATGCGTATTTTTTTTAAATTGACAAAATAAATCAAAAATAAATCAAAAATAAAAATAAGTGGAAAAGGCGAGAGTGCGCGAGCACACAGGAGCAAAGACAAGCAGCGCAGCTTGATGCGTAGTAAAAAAAATAATAAATAGACAACTGGTCGACCTCATTAGAAATAAAAACCCAAAAGATTAGATAGACAAACAAACAAACACATAAATGTGGAGAGAAGGGCAGTGCGCGCAGGAGCAAAGGTAAAAAGCAGACAGACCTGAATCCTTATCTTTACAAGGTCGACCTCAGAACTTTGTTCAGTTTGTCTCGGTGACGGATAATGGAAGGAAGGGCAGGCAACTGGTCGACTTCATTTAAATAAACAAATAAAAAATAAGATAAACTCTCAGGAATAGATAAATAATAACAAAAAAATTGTAAAGTGGAGAAAGCGAGAGCGCGCGAATGCACTCCAGCAAACACAAACAGCACAGCACGATGCGTATTTTTTTATTAAAATTGACAAAAATAAATCAAAAATAAATCAAAAATAAAAATAAGTGGAAAAGGCGAGAGTGCGCGAGCACACAGGAGCAAAGACAAGCAGCGCAGCTTGATGCGTAGTAAAAAAAAAATAATAAATAGACAACTGGTCGACCTCATTAGAAATAAAAACCCAAAATATTAGATAGACAAACAAACAAACACATAAATGTGGAGAGAAGGGCAGTGCGCGCAGGAGCAAAGGTAAACAGCAGACAGACCTGAATCCTTATCTTTACAAGGTCGACCTCAGAACTTTGTTCAGTTTGTCTCGGTGACGGATAATGGAAGGAAGGGCAGGCAACTGGTCGACTTCATTTAAATAAACAAATAAAAAATAAGATAAACTCTCAGGAATAGATAAATAATAACAAAAAAATTGTAAAGTGGAGAAAGCGAGAGCGCGCGAATGCACTCCAGCAAACACAAACAGCACAGCACGATGCGTATTTTTTTATTAAAATTGACAAAAATAAATCAAAAATAAATCAAAAATAAAAATAAGTGGAAAAGGCGAGAGTGCGCGAGCACACAGGAGCAAAGACAAGCAGCGCAGCTTGATGCGTAGTAAAAAAAAAATAATAAATAGACAACTGGTCGACCTCATTAGAAATAAAAACCCAAAATATTAGATAGACAAACAAACAAACACATAAATGTGGAGAGAAGGGCAGTGCGCGCAGGAGCAAAGGTAAACAGCAGACAGACCTGAATCCTTATCTTTACAAGGTCGACCTCAGAACTTTGTTCAGTTTGTCTCGGTGACGGATAATGGAAGGAAGGGCAGGCAACTGGTCGACTTCATTTAAATAAACAAATAAAAAATAAGATAAACTCTCAGGAATAGATAAATAATAACAAAAAAATTGTAAAGTGGAGAAAGCGAGAGCGCGCGAATGCACTCAAGCAAACACAAACAGCACAGCACGATGCGTATTTTTTTTAAATTGACAAAATAAATCAAAAATAAATCAAAAATAAAAATAAGTGGAAAAGGCGAGAGTGCGCGAGCACACAGGAGCAAAGACAAGCAGCGCAGCTTGATGCGTAGTAAAAAAAATAATAAATAGACAACTGGTCGACCTCATTAGAAATAAAAACCCAAAAGATTAGATAGACAAACAAACACATAAATGTGGAGAGAAGGGCAGTGCGCGCAGGAGCAAAGGTAAACAGCAGACAGACCTGAATCCTTATCTTTACAAGGTCGACCTCAGAACTTTGTTCAGTTTGTCTCGGTGACGGATAATGGAAGGAAGGGCAGGCAACTGGTCGACTTCATTTAAATAAACAAATAAAAAATAAGATAAACTCTCAGGAATAGATAAATAATAACAAAAAAATTGTAAAGTGGAGAAAGCGAGAGCGCGCGAATGCACTCAAGCAAACACAAACAGCACAGCACGATGCGTATTTTTTTTAAATTGACAAAATAAATCAAAAATAAATCAAAAATAAAAATAAGTGGAAAAGGCGAGAGTGCGCGAGCACACAGGAGCAAAGACAAGCAGCGCAGCTTGATGCGTAGTAAAAAAAATAATAAATAGACAACTGGTCGACCTCATTAGAAATAAAAACCCAAAAGATTAGATAGACAAGCAAACAAACACATAAATGTGGAGAGAAGGGCAGTGCGCGCAGGAGCAAATGTAAACAGCAGACAGACCTGAATACTTATCATTACAAGGTCGACCTCAGAACTTTGTTCAGTTTTTCTCGGTGACGGATAATGGAAGGAAGGGCAGGCAACTGGTCGACTTCATTTAAATAAACAAATAAAAAATAAGATAAACTCTCAGGAATAGATAAATAATAACAAAAAAATTGTAAAGTGGAGAAAGCGAGAGCGCGCGAATGCACTCAAGCAAACACAAACAGCACAGCACGATGCGATTTTTTTTAAATAGACAAAATAAATCAAAATTAAATCAAAAATAAAAATAAGTGGAAAATGCAAGAGTGCGGGAGCACACAGGAGCAAAGACAAGCAGCGCAGCTTGATGCGTAGTAAAAAAAATAATAAATAGACAACTGGTCGACCTCATTAGAAATAAAAACCCAAAATATTAGATAGACAAACAAACAAACACATAAATGTGGAGAGAAGGGCAGTGCGCGCAGGAGCAAATGTAAACAGCAGACAGACCTGAATACTTATCATTACAAGGTCGACCTCAGAACTTTGTTCAGTTTTTCTCGGTGACGGATAATGGAAGGAAGGGCAGGCAACTGGTCGACTTCATTTAAATAAACAAATAAAAAATAAGATAAACTCTCAGGAATAGATAAATAATAACAAAAAAATTGTAAAGTGGAGAAAGCGAGAGCGCGCGAATGCACTCAAGCAAACACAAACAGCACAGCACGATGCGTATTTATTTTTAAATTGACAAAATAAATGAAAAATAAATCAAAAATAAAAATAAGTGGAAAAGGCGAGAGTGCGCGAGCCACAGGAGCAAAGACAAGCAGCGCAGCTTGATGCGTAGTAAAAAAAATAATAAATAGACAACTGGTCGACCTCATTAGAAATAAAAACCCAAAAGATTAGATAGACAAACAAACAAACACATAAATGTGGAGAGAAAGGCAGTGCAGGCAGGAGCAAAGGTAAAAAGCAGACAGACCTGAATCCTTATCTTTACAAGGTCGACCTCAGAACTTTGTTCAGTTTGTCTCGGTGACGGATAATGGAAGGAAGGGCAGGCAACTGGTCGACTTCATTTAAATAAACAAATAAATATAAGATAAACTCTCAGGAATAGATAAATAATAACAAAAAAATTGTAAAGTGGAGAAAGCGAGAGCGCGCGAATGCACTCAAGCAAACACAAACAGCACAGCACGATGCGTATTTTTTTAAATTGACAAAATAAATCAAAAATAAATCAAAAATAAAAATAAGTGGAAAAGGCGAGAGTGCGCGAGCACACAGGAGCAAAGACAAGCAGCGCAGCTTGATGCGTAGTAAAAAAATAATAAATAGACAACTGGTCGACCTCATTAGAAATAAAAACCCAAAAGATTAGATAGACAAACAAACAAACACATAAATGTGGAGAGAAGGGCAGTGCGCGCAGGAGCAAAGGTAAAAAGCAGACAGACCTGAATCCTTATCTTTACAAGGTCGACCTCAGAACTTTGTTCAGTTTGTCTCGGTGACGGATAATGGAAGGAAGGGCAGGCAACTGGTCGACTTCATTTAAATAAACAAATAAAAAATAAGATAAACTCTCAGGAATAGATAAATAATAACAAAAAAATTGTAAAGTGGAGAAAGCGAGAGCGCGCGAATGCACTCCAGCAAACACAAACAGCACAGCACGATGCGTATTTTTTTATTAAAATTGACAAAAATAAATCAAAAATAAATCAAAAATAAAAATAAGTGGAAAAGGCGAGAGTGCGCGAGCACACAGGAGCAAAGACAAGCAGCGCAGCTTGATGCGTAGTAAAAAAAAAATAATAAATAGACAACTGGTCGACCTCATTAGAAATAAAAACCCAAAATATTAGATAGACAAACAAACAAACACATAAATGTGGAGAGAAGGGCAGTGCGCGCAGGAGCAAAGGTAAACAGCAGACAGACCTGAATCCTTATCTTTACAAGGTCGACCTCAGAACTTTGTTCAGTTTGTCTCGGTGACGGATAATGGAAGGAAGGGCAGGCAACTGGTCGACTTCATTTAAATAAACAAATAAAAAATAAGATAAACTCTCAGGAATAGATAAATAATAACAAAAAAATTGTAAAGTGGAGAAAGCGAGAGCGCGCGAATGCACTCCAGCAAACACAAACAGCACAGCACGATGCGTATTTTTTTATTAAAATTGACAAAAATAAATCAAAAATAAATCAAAAATAAAAATAAGTGGAAAAGGCGAGAGTGCGCGAGCACACAGGAGCAAAGACAAGCAGCGCAGCTTGATGCGTAGTAAAAAAAAAATAATAAATAGACAACTGGTCGACCTCATTAGAAATAAAAACCCAAAATATTAGATAGACAAACAAACAAACACATAAATGTGGAGAGAAGGGCAGTGCGCGCAGGAGCAAAGGTAAACAGCAGACAGACCTGAATCCTTATCTTTACAAGGTCGACCTCAGAACTTTGTTCAGTTTGTCTCGGTGACGGATAATGGAAGGAAGGGCAGGCAACTGGTCGACTTCATTTAAATAAACAAATAAAAAATAAGATAAACTCTCAGGAATAGATAAATAATAACAAAAAAATTGTAAAGTGGAGAAAGCGAGAGCGCGCGAATGCACTCAAGCAAACACAAACAGCACAGCACGATGCGTATTTTTTTTAAATTGACAAAATAAATCAAAAATAAATCAAAAATAAAAATAAGTGGAAAAGGCGAGAGTGCGCGAGCACACAGGAGCAAAGACAAGCAGCGCAGCTTGATGCGTAGTAAAAAAAATAATAAATAGACAACTGGTCGACCTCATTAGAAATAAAAACCCAAAAGATTAGATAGACAAACAAACACATAAATGTGGAGAGAAGGGCAGTGCGCGCAGGAGCAAAGGTAAACAGCAGACAGACCTGAATCCTTATCTTTACAAGGTCGACCTCAGAACTTTGTTCAGTTTGTCTCGGTGACGGATAATGGAAGGAAGGGCAGGCAACTGGTCGACTTCATTTAAATAAACAAATAAAAAATAAGATAAACTCTCAGGAATAGATAAATAATAACAAAAAAATTGTAAAGTGGAGAAAGCGAGAGCGCGCGAATGCACTCAAGCAAACACAAACAGCACAGCACGATGCGTATTTTTTTTAAATTGACAAAATAAATCAAAAATAAATCAAAAATAAAAATAAGTGGAAAAGGCGAGAGTGCGCGAGCACACAGGAGCAAAGACAAGCAGCGCAGCTTGATGCGTAGTAAAAAAAATAATAAATAGACAACTGGTCGACCTCATTAGAAATAAAAACCCAAAAGATTAGATAGACAAGCAAACAAACACATAAATGTGGAGAGAAGGGCAGTGCGCGCAGGAGCAAATGTAAACAGCAGACAGACCTGAATACTTATCATTACAAGGTCGACCTCAGAACTTTGTTCAGTTTTTCTCGGTGACGGATAATGGAAGGAAGGGCAGGCAACTGGTCGACTTCATTTAAATAAACAAATAAAAAATAAGATAAACTCTCAGGAATAGATAAATAATAACAAAAAAATTGTAAAGTGGAGAAAGCGAGAGCGCGCGAATGCACTCAAGCAAACACAAACAGCACAGCACGATGCGTATTTTTTTTAAATTGACAAAATAAATGAAAAATAAATCAAAAATAAAAATAAGTGGAAAAGGCGAGAGTGCGCGAGCACACAGGAGCAAAGACAAGCAGCGCAGCTTGATGCGTAGTAAAAAAAATAATAAATAGACAACTGGTCGACCTCATTAGAAATAAAAACCCAAAAGATTAGATAGACAAACAAACAAACACATAAATGTGGAGAGAAGGGCAGTGCGCGCAGGAGCAAATGTAAACAGCAGACAGACCTGAATACTTATCATTACAAGGTCGACCTCAGAACTTTGTTCAGTTTTTCTCGGTGACGGATAATGGAAGGAAGGGCAGGCAACTGGTCGACTTCATTTAAATAAACAAATAAAAAATAAGATAAACTCTCAGGAATAGATAAATAATAACAAAAAAATTGTAAAGTGGAGAAAGCGAGAGCGCGCGAATGCACTCAAGCAAACACAAACAGCACAGCACGATGCGTATTTTTTTTAAATTGACAAAATAAATGAAAAATAAATCAAAAATAAAAATAAGTGGAAAAGGCGAGAGTGCGCGAGCCCACAGGAGCAAAGACAAGCAGCGCAGCTTGATGCGTAGTAAAAAAAATAATAAATAGACAACTGGTCGACCTCATTAGAAATAAAAACCCAAAAGATTAGATAGACAAACAAACAAACACATAAATGTGGAGAGAAGGGCAGTGCGCGCAGGAGCAAAGGTAAAAAGCAGACAGACCTGAATCCTTATCTTTACAAGGTCGACCTCAGAACTTTGTTCAGTTTGTCTCGGTGACGGATAATGGAAGGAAGGGCAGGCAACTGGTCGACTTCATTTAAATAAACAAATAAAAAATAAGATAAACTCTCAGGAATAGATAAATAATAACAAAAAAATTGTAAAGTGGAGAAAGCGAGAGCGCGCGAATGCACTCAAGCAAACACAAACAGCACAGCACGATGCGTATTTTTTTAAATTGACAAAATAAATCAAAAATAAATCAAAAATAAAAATAAGTGGAAAAGGCGAGAGTGCGCGAGCACACAGGAGCAAAGACAAGCAGCGCAGCTTGATGCGTAGTAAAAAAAATAATAAATAGACAACTGGTCGACCTCATTAGAAATAAAAACCCAAAAGATTAGATAGACAAACAAACAAACACATAAATGTGGAGAGAAGGGCAGTGCGCGCAGGAGCAAAGGTAAACAGCAGACAGACCTGAATCCTTATCTTTACAAGGTCGACCTCAGAACTTTGTTCAGTTTGTCTCGGTGACGGATAATGGAAGGAAGGGCAGGCAACTGGTCGACTTCATTTAAATAAACAAATAAAAAATAAGATAAACTCTCAGGAATAGATAAATAATAACAAAAAAATTGTAAAGTGGAGAAAGCGAGAGCGCGCGAATGCACTCAAGCAAACACAAACAGCACAGCACGATGCGTATTTTTTTATTAAATTGACAAAATAAATCAAAAATAAATCAAAAATAAAAATAAGTGGAAAAGGCGAGAGTGCGCGAGCACACAGGAGCAAAGACAAGCAGCGCAGCTTGATGCGTAGTAAAAAAAATAATAAATAGACAACTGGTCGACCTCATTAGAAATAAAAACCCAAAAGATTAGATAGACAAACAAACAAACACATAAATGTGGAGAGAAGGGCAGTGCGCGCAGGAGCAAAGGTAAACAGCAGACAGACCTGAATCCTTATCTTTACAAGGTCGACCTCAGAACTTTGTTCAGTTTGTCTCGGTGACGGATAATGGAAGGAAGGGCAGGCAACTGGTCGACTTCATTTAAATAAACAAATAAAAAATAAGATAAACTCTCAGGAATAGATAAATAATAACAAAAAAATTGTAAAGTGGAGAAAGCGAGAGCGCGCGAATGCACTCAAGCAAACACAAACAGCACAGCACGATGCGTATTTTTTTTTAAATTGACAAAATAAATCAAAAATAAATCAAAAATAAAAATAAGTGGAAAAGGCGAGAGTGCGCGAGCACACAGGAGCAAAGACAAGCAGCGCAGCTTGATGCGTAGTAAAAAAAATAATAAATAGACAACTGGTCGACCTCATTAGAAATAAAAACCCAAAAGATTAGATAGACAAACAAACAAACACATAAATGTGGAGAGAAGGGCAGTGCGCGCAGGAGCAAAGGTAAACAGCAGACAGACCTGAATCCTTATCTTTACAAGGTCGACCTCAGAACTTTGTTCAGTTTGTCTCGGTGACGGATAATGGAAGGAAGGGCAGGCAACTGGTCGACTTCATTTAAATAAACAAATAAAAAATAAGATAAACTCTCAGGAATAGATAAATAATAACAAAAAAATTGTAAAGTGGAGAAAGCGAGAGCGCGCGAATGCACTCAAGCAAACACAAACAGCACAGCACGATGCGTATTTTTTTTAAATTGACAAAATAAATCAAAAATAAATCAAAAATAAAAATAAGTGGAAAAGGCGAGAGTGCGCGAGCACACAGGAGCAAAGACAAGCAGCGCAGCTTGATGCGTAGTAAAAAAAATAATAAATAGACAACTGGTCGACCTCATTAGAAATAAAAACCCAAAAGATTAGATAGACAAACAAACAAACACATAAATGTGGAGAGAAGGGCAGTGCGCGCAGGAGCAAAGGTAAACAGCAGACAGACCTGAATCCTTATCTTTACAAGGTCGACCTCAGAACTTTGTTCAGTTTGTCTCGGTGACGGATAATGGAAGGAAGGGCAGGCAACTGGTCGACTTCATTTAAATAAACAAATAAAAAATAAGATAAACTCTCAGGAATAGATAAATAATAACAAAAAAATTGTAAAGTGGAGAAAGCGAGAGCGCGCGAATGCACTCAAGCAAACACAAACAGCACAGCACGATGCGTATTTTTTTTAAATTGACAAAATAAATCAAAAATAAATCAAAAATAAAAATAAGTGGAAAAGGCGAGAGTGCGCGAGCACACAGGAGCAAAGACAAGCAGCGCAGCTTGATGCGTAGTAAAAAAAATAATAAATAGACAACTGGTCGACCTCATTAGAAATAAAAACCCAAAAGATTAGATAGACAAACAAACAAACACATAAATGTGGAGAGAAGGGCAGTGCGCGCAGGAGCAAAGGTAAACAGCAGACAGACCTGAATCCTTATCTTTACAAGGTCGACCTCAGAACTTTGTTCAGTTTGTCTCGGTGACGGATAATGGAAGGAAGGGCAGGCAACTGGTCGACTTCATTTAAATAAACAAATAAAAAATAAGATAAACTCTCAGGAATAGATAAATAATAACAAAAAAATTGTAAAGTGGAGAAAGCGAGAGCGCGCGAATGCACTCAAGCAAACACAAACAGCACAGCACGATGCGTATTTTTTTTAAATTGACAAAATAAATCAAAAATAAATCAAAAATAAAAATAAGTGGAAAAGGCGAGAGTGCGCGAGCACACAGGAGCAAAGACAAGCAGCGCAGCTTGATGCGTAGTAAAAAAAATAATAAATAGACAACTGGTCGACCTCATTAGAAATAAAAACCCAAAAGATTAGATAGACAAACAAACAAACACATAAATGTGGAGAGAAGGGCAGTGCGCGCAGGAGCAAAGGTAAACAGCAGACAGACCTGAATCCTTATCTTTACAAGGTCGACCTCAGAACTTTGTTCAGTTTGTCTCGGTGACGGATAATGGAAGGAAGGGCAGGCAACTGGTCGACTTCATTTAAATAAACAAATAAAAAATAAGATAAACTCTCAGGAATAGATAAATAATAACAAAAAAATTGTAAAGTGGAGAAAGCGAGAGCGCGCGAATGCACTCAAGCAAACACAAACAGCACAGCACGATGCGTATTTTTTTTAAATTGACAAAATAAATGAAAAATAAATCAAAAATAAAAATAAGTGGAAAAGGCGAGAGTGCGCGAGCACACAGGAGCAAAGACAAGCAGCGCAGCTTGATGCGTAGTAAAAAAAATAATAAATAGACAACTGGTCGACCTCATTAGAAATAAAAACCCAAAAGATTAGATAGACAAACAAACAAACACATAAATGTGGAGAGAAGGGCAGTGCGGCAGGAGCAAAGGTAAACAGCAGACAGACCTGAATCCTTATCTTTACAAGGTCGACCTCAGAACTTTGTTCAGTTTGTCTCGGTGACGGATAATGGAAGGAAGGGCAGGCAACTGGTCGACTTCATTTAAATAAACAAATAAAAAATAAGATAAACTCTCAGGAATAGATAAATAATAACAAAAAAATTGTAAAGTGGAGAAAGCGAGAGCGCGCGAATGCACTCAAGCAAACACAAACAGCACAGCACGATGCGTATTTTTTTAAATTGACAAAATAAATCAAAAATAAATCAAAAATAAAAATAAGTGGAAAAGGCGAGAGTGCGCGAGCACACAGGAGCAAAGACAAGCAGCGCAGCTTGATGCGTAGTAAAAAAAATAATAAATAGACAACTGGTCGACCTCATTAGAAATAAAAACCCAAAAGATTAGATAGACAAACAAACAAACACATAAATGTGGAGAGAAGGGCAGTGCGCGCAGGAGCAAAGGTAAACAGCAGACAGACCTGAATCCTTATCTTTACAAGGTCGACCTCAGAACTTTGTTCAGTTTGTCTCGGTGACGGATAATGGAAGGAAGGGCAGGCAACTGGTCGACTTCATTTAAATAAACAAATAAAAAATAAGATAAACTCTCAGGAATAGATAAATAATAACAAAAAAATTGTAAAGTGGAGAAAGCGAGAGCGCGCGAATGCACTCAAGCAAACACAAACAGCACAGCACGATGCGTATTTTTTTAAATTGACAAAATAAATCAAAAATAAATCAAAAATAAAAATAAGTGGAAAAGGCGAGAGTGCGCGAGCACACAGGAGCAAAGACAAGCAGCGCAGCTTGATGCGTAGTAAAAAAAATAATAAATAGACAACTGGTCGACCTCATTAGAAATAAAAACCCAAAAGATTAGATAGACAAACAAACAAACACATAAATGTGGAGAGAAGGGCAGTGCGCGCAGGAGCAAAGGTAAACAGCAGACAGACCTGAATCCTTATCTTTACAAGGTCGACCTCAGAACTTTGTTCAGTTTGTCTCGGTGACGGATAATGGAAGGAAGGGCAGGCAACTGGTCGACTTCATTTAAATAAACAAATAAAAAATAAGATAAACTCTCAGGAATAGATAAATAATAACAAAAAAATTGTAAAGTGGAGAAAGCGAGAGCGCGCGAATGCACTCAAGCAAACACAAACAGCACAGCACGATGCGTATTTTTTTTTTAAATTGACAAAATAAATCAAAAATAAAAATAAGTGGAAAAGGCGAGAGTGCGCGAGCACACAGGAGCAAAGACAAGCAGCGCAGCTTGATGCGTAGTAAAAAAAATAATAAATAGACAACTGGTCGACCTCATTAGAAATAAAAACCCAAAAGATTAGATAGACAAACAAACAAACACATAAATGTGGAGAGAAGGGCAGTGCGCGCAGGAGCAAAGGTAAACAGCAGACAGACCTGAATCCTTATCTTTACAAGGTCGACCTCAGAACTTTGTTCAGTTTGTCTCGGTGACGGATAATGGAAGGAAGGGCAGGCAACTGGTCGACTTCATTTAAATAAACAAATAAAAAATAAGATAAACTCTCAGGAATAGATAAATAATAACAAAAAATTGTAAAGTGGAGAAAGCGAGAGCGCGCGAATGCACTCAAGCAAACACAAACAGCACAGCACGATGCGTATTTTTTTTTAAATTGACAAAATAAATCAAAAATAAATCAAAAATAAAAATAAGTGGAAAAGGCGAGAGTGCGCGAGCACACAGGAGCAAAGACAAGCAGCGCAGCTTGATGCGTAGTAAAAAAAATAATAAATAGACAACTGGTCGACCTCATTAGAAATAAAAACCCAAAAGATTAGATAGACAAACAAACAAACACATAAATGTGGAGAGAAGGGCAGTGCGCGCAGGAGCAAAGGTAAACAGCAGACAGACCTGAATCCTTATCTTTACAAGGTCGACCTCAGAACTTTGTTCAGTTTGTCTCGGTGACGGATAATGGAAGGAAGGGCAGGCAACTGGTCGACTTCATTTAAATAAACAAATAAAAAATAAGATAAACTCTCAGGAATAGATAAATAATAACAAAAAATTGTAAAGTGGAGAAAGCGAGAGCGCGCGAAAGCACTCAAGCAAACACAAACAGCACAGCACGATGCGTATTTTTTTTAAATTGACAAAATAAATAAAAATAAATCAAAAATAAAAATAAGTGGAAAAGGCGAGAGTGCGCGAGCACACAGGAGCAAAGACAAGCAGCGCAGCTTGATGCGTAGTAAAAAAAATAATAAATAGACAACTGGTCGACCTCATTAGAAATAAAAACCCAAAAGATTAGATAGACAAACAAACAAACACATAAATGTGGAGAGAAGGGCAGTGCGCGCAGGAGCAAAGGTAAACAGCAGACAGACCTGAATCCTTATCTTTACAAGGTCGACCTCAGAACTTTGTTCAGTTTGTCTCGGTGACGGATAATGGAAGGAAGGGCAGGCAACTGGTCGACTTCATTTAAATAAACAAATAAAAAATAAGATAAACTCTCAGGAATAGATAAATAATAACAAAAAAATTGTAAAGTGGAGAAAGCGAGAGCGCGCGAATGCACTCAAGCAAACACAAACAGCACAGCACGATGCGTATTTTTTTTAAAATTGACAAAATAAATAAAAATAAATCAAAAATAAAAATAAGTGGAAAAGGCGAGAGTGCGCGAGCACACAGGAGCAAAGACAAGCAGCGCAGCTTGATGCGTAGTAAAAAAAATAATAAATAGACAACTGGTCGACCTCATTAGAAATAAAAACCCAAAAGATTAGATAGACAAACAAACAAACACATAAATGTGGAGAGAAGGGCAGTGCGCGCAGGAGCAAAGGTAAACAGCAGACAGACCTGAATCCTTATCTTTACAAGGTCGACCTCAGAACTTTGTTCAGTTTGTCTCGGTGACGGATAATGGAAGGAAGGGCAGGCAACTGGTCGACTTCATTTAAATAAACAAATAAAAAATAAGATAAACTCTCAGGAATAGATAAATAATAACAAAAAAATTGTAAAGTGGAGAAAGCGAGAGCGCGCGAATGCACTCAAGCAAACACAAACAGCACAGCACGATGCGTATTTTTTTTAAATTGACAAAATAAATCAAAAATAAATCAAAAATAAAATAAGTGGAAAAGTCGAGAGTGCGCGAGCACACAGGAGCAAAGACAAGCAGCGCAGCTTGATGCGTAGTAAAAAAAATAATAAATAGACAACTGGTCGACCTCATTAGAAATAAAAACCCAAAAGATTAGATAGACAAACAAACAAACACATAAATGTGGAGAGAAGGGCAGTGCGTGCAGGAGCAAAGGTAAACAGCAGACAGACCTGAATCCTTATCTTTACAAGGTCGACCTCAGAACTTTGTTCAGTTTGTCTCGGTGACGGATAATGGAAGGAAGGGCAGGCAACTGGTCGACTTCATTTAAATAAACAAATAAAAAATAAGATAAACTCTCAGGAATAGATAAATAATAACAAAAAAATTGTAAAGTGGAGAAAGCGAGAGCGCGCGAATGCACTCAAGCAAACACAAACAGCACAGCACGATGCGTATTTTTTTTTAAATTGACAAAATAAATCAAAAATAAAAATAAGTGGAAAAGCGAGAGTGCGCGAGCACACAGGAGCAAAGACAAGCAGCGCAGCTTGATGCGTAGTAAAAAAAATAATAAATAGACAACTGGTCGACCTCATTAGAAATAAAAACCCAAAAGATTAGATAGACAAACAAACAAACACATAAATGTGGAGAGAAGGGCAGTGCGCGCAGGAGCAAAGGTAAACAGCAGACAGACCTGAATCCTTATCTTTACAAGGTCGACCTCAGAACTTTGTTCAGTTTGTCTCGGTGACGGATAATGGAAGGAAGGGCAGGCAACTGGTCGACTTCATTTAAATAAACAAATAAAAAATAAGATAAACTCTCAGGAATAGATAAATAATAACAAAAAAATTGTAAAGTGGAGAAAGCGAGAGCGCGGAATGCACTCAAGCAAACACAAACAGCACAGCACGATGCGTATTTTTTTTTTAAATTGACAAAATAAATCAAAAATAAAAATAAGTGGAAAAGGCGAGAGTGCGCGAGCACACAGGAGCAAAGACAAGCAGCGCAGCTTGATGCGTAGTAAAAAAAATAATAAATAGACAACTGGTCGACCTCATTAGAAATAAAAACCCAAAAGATTAGATAGACAAACAAACAAACACATAATGTGGAGAGAAGGGCAGTGCGCGCAGGAGCAAAGGTAAACAGCAGACAGACCTGAATCCTTATCTTTACAAGGTCGACCTCAGAACTTTGTTCAGTTTGTCTCGGTGACGGATAATGGAAGGAAGGGCAGGCAACTGGTCGACTTCATTTAAATAAACAAATAAAAAATAAGATAAATCTCAGGAATAGATAAATAATAACAAAAAAATTGTAAAGTGGAGAAAGCGAGAGCGCGCGAATGCACTCAAGCAAACACAAACAGCACAGCACGATGCGTATTTTTTTAAAATTGACAAAATAAATCAAAAATAAATCAAAAATAAAAATTAGTGGAAAAGGCGAGAGTGCGCGAGCACACAGGAGCAAAGACAAGCAGCGCAGCTTGATGCGTAGTAAAAAAAATAATAAATAGACAACTGGTCGACCTCATTAGAAATAAAAACCCAAAAGATTAGATAGACAAACAAACAAACACATAAATGTGGAGAGAAGGGCAGTGCGCGCAGGAGCAAAGGTAAACAGCAGACAGACCTGAATCCTTATCTTTACAAGGTCGACCTCAGAACTTTGTTCAGTTTGTCTCGGTGACGGATAATGGAAGGAAGGGCAGGCAACTGGTCGACTTCATTTAAATAAACAAATAAAAAATAAGATAAACTCTCAGGAATAGATAAATAATAACAAAAAAATTGTAAAGTGAGAAAGCGAGAGCGCGCGAATGCACTCAAGCAAACACAAACAGCACAGCACGATGCGTATTTTTTTTAAATTGACAAAATAAATCAAAAATAAATCAAAAATAAAAATAAGTGGAAAAGGCGAGAGTGCGCGAGCACACAGGAGCAAAGACAAGCAGCGCAGCTTGATGCGTAGTAAAAAAAATAATAAATAGACAACTGGTCGACCTCATTAGAAATAAAAACCCAAAAGATTAGATAGACAAACAAACAAACACATAAATGTGGAGAGAAGGGCAGTGCGCGCAGGAGCAAAGGTAAACAGCAGACAGACCTGAATCCTTATCTTTACAAGGTCGACCTCAGAACTTTGTTCAGTTTGTCTCGGTGACGGATAATGGAAGGAAGGGCAGGCAACTGGTCGACTTCATTTAAATAAACAAATAAAAAATAAGATAAACTCTCAGGAATAGATAAATAATAACAAAAAAATTGTAAAGTGGAGAAAGCGAGAGCGCGCGAATGCACTCAAGCAAACACAAACAGCACAGCACGATGCGTATTTTTTTTAAAATTGACAAAATAAATCAAAAATAAATCAAAAATAAAAATAAGTGGAAAAGGCGAGAGTGCGCGAGCACACAGGAGCAAAGACAAGCAGCGCAGCTTGATGCGTAGTAAAAAAAATAATAAATAGACAACTGGTCGACCTCATTAGAAATAAAAACCCAAAAGATTAGATAGACAAACAAACAAACACATAAATGTGGAGAGAAGGGCAGTGCGCGCAGGAGCAAAGGTAAACAGCAGACAGACCTGAATCCTTATCTTTACAAGGTCGACCTCAGAACTTTGTTCAGTTTGTCTCGGTGACGGATAATGGAAGGAAGGGCAGGCAACTGGTCGACTTCATTTAAATAAACAAATAAAAAATAAGATAAACTCTCAGGAATAGATAAATAATAACAAAAAAATTGTAAAGTGGAGAAAGCGAGAGCGCGCAATGCACTCAAGCAAACACAAACAGCACAGCACGATGCGTATTTTTTTTAAATTGACAAAATAAATAAAAAATCAATCAAAAATAAAAATAAGTGGAAAAGGCGAGAGTGCGCGAGCACACAGGAGCAAAGACAAGCAGCGCAGCTTGATGCGTAGTAAAAAAAATAATAAATAGACAACTGGTCGACCTCATTAGAAATAAAAACCCAAAAGGTTAGATAGACAAAAAACAAACACATAAATGTGGAGAGAAGGGCAGTGCGCACAGGAGCAAAGGTAAACAGCAGACAGACCTGAATCCTTATCTTTACAAGGTCGACTTCAGAACTTTGTTCAGTTTCTCTCGGTGACGGATAATGGAAGGAAGGGCAGGCAACTGGTCGACTTCATTTAAATAAACAAATAAAAAACAAGATAAACTCTCAGGAATAGATAAATAATAACAAAAAAATTGTAAAGTGGAGAAAGCGAGAGCGCGCGAATGCACTCAAGCAAACACAAACAGCACAGCACGATGCGTATTTTTTTTTAATTGACAAAATAAATCAAAAATAAAAATAAGTGGAAAAAGCGAGAGTGCGCGAGCACACAGGAGCAAAGACAAGCAGCGCAGCTTGATGCGTAGTAAAAAAAATAATAAATAGACAACTGGTCGACCTCATTAGAAATAAAAACCCAAAAGATTAGATAGACAAACAAACAAACACATGAATGTGGAGAGAAGGGCAGTGCGTGCAGGAGCAAAGGTAAACAGCAGACAGACCAAATCCTTATCGTTACAAGGTCGACCACAGAACTTTGTTCATTTTGTCTCGGTGACGGTTAATGGAGGAAGGGCAGGCAACTGGTCGACTTCATTTAAATAAACAAATAAAAAATAAGATAAACTCTCAGGAATAGATAAATAATAACAAAAAAATTGTAAAGTGGAGAAAGCGAGAGCGCGGGAATGCACTCAAGCAAACACAAACAGCACAGCACGATGCGTATTTTTTTTTAAATTGACAAAAATAAATCAAAAATAAAAATAAGTGGAAAAGGCGAGAGTGCGCGAGCACACAGGAACAAAGACAAGCAGCGCAGCTTGATGCGTAGTAAAAAAAATAATAAATAGACAACTGGTCGACCTCATTAGAAATAAAAACCCAAAAGATTAGATAGACAAACAAACAAACTCATAAATGTGGAGAGTAGGGCAGTGCGCTCAGGAGCAAAGGTAAACAGCAGACAGACCTGAATCCCTATCTTTACAAGGTCGACCTCAGAACTTTGTTCAGTTTGTCTCGGTGACGGATAATGGAAGGAAGGGCAGGCAACTGGTCGACTTCATTTAAATAAACAAAAAATAAGATAAACTCTCAGGAATAGATAAATGATAACAAAAAAATTGTAAAGTGGAGAAAGCGAGAACGCGCGAATGCACTCAAGCAAACACAAACAGCACAGCACGATGCGTATTTTTTTAAATTGACAAAATACATCAAAAATAAATCAAAAATAAAAATAAGTGGAAAAGGCGAGAGTGCGCGAGCACACAGGAGCAAAGACAAGCAGCGCAGCTTGATGCGTAGTAAAAAAAATAATAAATAGACAACTGGTCGACCTCATTAGAAATAAAAACCCAAAAGATTAGATAGACAAACAAACAAACACATAATTGTGGAGAGAAGGGCAGTGCGCTCAGGAGCAAAGGTAAACAGCAGACAGACCTGAATCCTTATCTTTACAAGGTCGACCTCAGAACTTTGTTCAGTTTGTCTCGGTGACGGATAATGGAAGGAAGGGCAGGCAACTGGTCGACTTCATTTAAATAAACAAATAAAAAATAAGATAAAATCTCAGGAATAGAGAAATAATAACAAAAAATTGTAAAGTGGAGAAAGCGAGAGCGCGGGAATGCACTCAAGCAAACACAAACAGCACAGCACGATGCGTATTTTTTTTTAATTGACAAAATAAATCAAAAATAAAAATAAGTGGAAAAGGCGAGAGTGCGCGAGCACACAGGAGCAAAGACAAGCAGCGCAGCTTGATGCGTAGTAAAAAAAATAATAAACAGACAACTGGTCGACCTCATTAGAAATAAAAACCCAAAAGATTAGATAGACAAACAAACAAACACATAAATGTGGAGAGAAGTGCAGTGCACGCAGGAGCAAAGGTAAACATCAGACAGACCTGAATCCTTATCTTTACAAGGTCGACCTCAGAACTTTGTTCAGTTTGTCTCGGTGACGGATAATGGAAGGAAGGGCAGGCAACTTGTCGACTTCATTTAAATAAACAAATAAAAAATAAGATAAACTCGAAGGAATAGATAAATAATAACAAAAAAATTGTAAAGTGCACAAAGCGAGAGCGCGCGAATGCACTCAAGCAAACACAAACAGCACAGCACGATGCGTATTTTTTTTAAAATTGACAAAATAAATCAAAAATAAATCAAAAATAAAAATAAGTGGAAAAGGCGAGAGTGCGCGAGCACACAGGAGCAAAGACAAGCAGCGCAGCTTCATGCGTAGTAAAAAAAAAAATAAATAGACAACTGGTCGACCTCATTAGAAATAAAAACCCAAAAGATTAGATAGACAAACAAACAAACACATAAATGTGGAGAGAAGGGCAGTGCGCGCAGGAGCAAAGGTAAACAGCAGACAGACCTGAATCCTTATCTTTACAAGGTCGACCTCAGAACTTTGTTCAGTTTGTCTCGGTGACGCATAATGGAAGGACGGGCAGGCAACTGGTCGACTTCATTTAAATAAACAAATAAAAAATAAGATAAACTCTCAGGAATAGATAAATACTAACAAAAAAAATTGTAAAGTGGAGAAAGCGAGAGCGCGCGAATACACTCAAGCAAACACAAACAGCACAACACGATGCGTATATTTTTTTAAATTGACAAAATAAATCAAAAATAAATCAAAAATAAAAATAAGTGGAAAAGGCGAGAGTGCGCGAGCACACAGGAGCAAAGACAAGCAGCGCAGCTTGATGCGTAGTAAAAAAAATAATAAATAGACAACTGGTCGACCTCATTAGAAATAAAAACCCAAAAGATTAGATAGACAAACAAACAAACACATAAATGTGGAGAGAAGGGCAGTGCGCGCAGAAGCAAAGGTAAACAGCAGACAGACCTGAATCCTTATCTTTACAAGGTCGACCTCAGAACTTTGTTCAGTTTGTCTCGGTGACGGATAATGGAAGGAAGGGCAGGCAACTGGTCGACTTCATTTAAATAAACAAACAAAAAATAAGATAAACTCTCAGGAATAGATAAATAATAACAAAAAAATTGTAAAGTGGAGAAAGCGAGAACGCGTGAATGCACTCAAGCAAACACAAACAGCACAGCACGATGCGTATTTTTTTAAATTGACAAAATAAATAAAAAATAAATCAATAATAAAAATAAGTGGAAAAGGCGAGAGTGCGCGAGCACACACGAGCAAAGACAAGCAGCGCAGCTTGATGCGTAGTAAAAAAAATAATAAATAGACAACTGGTCGACCTCATTAGAAATAAAAACCCAAAAGATTAGATAGACAAACAAACAAACACATAATTGTGGAGAGAAGGGCAGTGCGTGCTGGAGCAAAGGTAAACAGCAGACAGACCTGAATCCTTATCTTTACAAGGACGACCTCAGAACTTTGTTAAGTTTGTCTCGGTGACGGATTATGGAAGGAAGGGCAGGCAACTGGTCGACTTCATTTAAATAAACAAATAAAAAATACGATAAACTCTCAGGAATAGATAAATAATAACAAAAAAATTGTAAAGTGGAGAAAGCGAGAGCACGCGAATGCACTCAAGCAAACACAAACAGCACAGCACGATGCGTATTTTTTTTTAAAATTGACAAAATAAATCAAAAATAAATCAAAAATAAAAATAAGTGGAAAAGTCGAGAGTGCGCGAGCACACAGGAGCAAAGACAAGCAGCGCAGCTTGATGCGTAGTAAAAAAAATAATAAATAGACAACGTGTCGACCTCATTAGAAATAAAAACCCAAAAGATTAGATAGACAAACAAACAAACACATAAATATGGAGAGAAGGGCAGTGCGCGCAGGAGCAAAGGTAAACAGCAGACAGACCTGAATCCTTATATTTACAAGGTCGACCTCAGAATTTTGTTCAGTTTGTCTCGGTGACGGATAATGGAAGGAAGGGCAGGCAACTGGTCGACTTCATTTAAATAAACAAATAAAAAATAAGATAAACTCTCAGGAATAGATAAATAATAAGAAAAAAATTGTAAAGTGGAGAAAGCGAGAGCGCGCGAATGCACTCAAGCAAACACAAACAGCACAGCACCATGCGTATTTTTTTTTTAAATTGACAAAATAAATCAAAAATAAAAATAAGTGGAAAAGGCGAGAGTGCGCGAGCACACAGGAGCAAAGACAAGAAGCGCAGCTTGATGCGTAGTAAAAAAAATAATAAATAGACAACTGGTCGACCTCATTAGAAATAAAAACCCAAAAGATTAGGTAGACAAACAAACAAACACATAAATGTGCAGAGATGGGCAGTGCGCGCAGGAGCAAATGTAAACAGCAGACAGACCTGAATACTTATCTTTACAAGGTCGACCTCAGAACTTTGTTCAGTTTTTCTCGGTGACGGATAATGGAAGGAAGGGCAGGCAACTGGTCGACTTCATTTAAATAAACAAATAAAAAATAAGATAAACTCTCAGGAATAGATAAATAATAACAAAAAACTGTAAACTGGAGAAAGCGAGAGCGCGCGAATGCACTCAAGCAAACACAAACAGCACAGCACGATGCGTATTTTTTTTATATTGACAAAATAAATCAAAAATAAATCAAAAATAACAATAAGTGGAAAAGGCGAGAGTGCGCGAGCACACAGGAGCAAAGACAAGCAGCGCAGCTTGATGCGTAGTAAAAAAAATAATAAATAGACAGCTGGTCGACCTCATTAGAAATAAAAACCCAAAAGATTAGATAGACAAACAAACAAACACATAAATGTGGAGAGAAGGGCAGTGCGCGCAGGAGCAAAGGTAAACAGCAGACAGACCTGAATCCTTATCTTTACAAGGTCGACCTCAGAACTTTGTTCAGTTTGTCTCGGTGACGGATAATGGAAGGAAGGGCAGGCAACTGGTCGACTTCATTTAAATAAACAAATAAAAAATAAGATAAACTCTCAGGAATAGATAAATAATAACAAAAAAATTGTAAAGTGGAGAAAGCGAGAGCGCGCGAATGCACTCAAGCAAACACAAACAGCACAGCACGATGCGTATTTTTTTTAAATTGACAAAATAAATCAAAAATAAATCAAAAATAAAAATAAGTGGAAAAGGCGATAGTGCGCGAGCACACAGGAGCAAAGACAAGCAGGGCAGCTTGATGCGTAGTAAAAAAAATAATAAATAGACAACTGGTCGACCTCATTAGAAATAAAATCCCAAAAGATTAGATAGACAAACAAACAAACACATAAATGTGGAGAGATGGGCAGTGGGCGTAGGAGCAAAGGTAAACAGCAGACAGACCTGAATCCTTATCTTTACAAGGTCTACCTCAGAACTTTGTTCAGTTTGTCTCGGTGACGGATAATGGAAGGAAGGGCAGGCAACTGGTCGACTTCATTTAAATAAACAAATAAAAAATAAGATAAACTCTCAGGAATAGATAAATAATAACAAAAAAATTGTAAAGTGGAGAAAGCGAGAGCGCGCGAATGCACTCAAGCAAACACAAACAGCACAGCACGATGCGTATTTTTTTTATATTGACAAAATAAATCAAAAATAAATCAAAAATAAAAATAAGTGGAAAAGGCGAGAGTGCGCGAGCACACAGGAGCAAAGACAAGCAGCGCAGCTTGATGCGTAGTAAAAAAAATAATAAATAGACAACTGGTCGACCTCATTAGAAATAAAAACCCAAAAGATTAGATAGACAAACAAACAAACAAATAAATTTGGAGAGAAGGGCAGTGCACGCAGGAGCAAAGGTAAACAGCAGACAGACCTGAATTCTTATCTTTACAAGGTCGACCTCAGAACTTCGTTCAGTTTGTCTCGGTGACGGATAATGGAAGGAAGGGCAGGCAACTGGTCGACTTCATTTAAATAAACAAATAAAAAATAAGATAAACTCTCAGGAATAGATAAATAATAACAAAAAATTGTAAACTGGAGAAAGCGAGAGCGCGCGAATGCACTCAACCAAACACAAACAGCACAGCACGATGCGTATTTTTTTATATTGACAAAATAAATCAAAAATAAATCAAAAATAACAATAAGTGGAAAAGGCGAGAGTGCGCGAGCACACAGGAGCAAAGACAAGCAGCGCAGCTTGATGCGTAGTAAAAAAAATAATAAATAGACAACTGGTCGACCTCATTAGAAATAAAAACCCAAAAGATTAGATAGACAAACAAACAAACACATAAATGTGGAGAGAAGGGCAGTTCGCGCAGGAGCAAAGGTAAACAGCAGACAGACCTGAATCCTTATCTTTACAAGGTCGACCTCAGAACTTTGTTCAGTTTGTCTCGGTGACGGATAATGGAAGGAAGGGCAGGCAACTGGTCGACTTCATTTAAATAAACAAATAAAAAATAAGATAAACTCTCAGGAATAGATAAATAATAACAAAAAATTGTAAAGTGGAGAAAGCGAGAGCGCGCGAATGCACTCAAGCAAACACAAACAGCACAGCACGATGCGTATTTTTTTTTAAATTGACAAAATAAATCAAAAATAAATCAAAAATAAAAATAAGTGGAAAAGGCGAGAGTGCGCGAGCACACAGGAGCAAAGACAAGCAGCGCAGCTTGATGCGTAGTAAAAAAAATAATAAATAGACAACTGGTCGACCTCATTAGAAATAAAAACCCAAAAGATTAGAGAGACAAACAAACAAACACATAAATGTGGAGAGATGGGCAGTGGGCGCAGGAGCAAAGGTAAACAGCAGACAGACCTGAATCCTTATCTTTACAAGGTCTACCTCAGAACTTTGTTCAGTTTGTCTCAGTGACGGATAATGGAAGGAAGTGCAGGCAACTGGTCGACTTCATTTAAATAAACAAATAAAAAATAAGATAAACTCTCAGGAATAGATAAATAATAACCAAAAAATTGTAAAGTGGAGAAAGCGAGAGCGCGCGAATGCACTCAAGCAAACACAAACAGCACAGCACGATGCGTATTTTTTTATATTGACAAAATAAATAAAAAATAAATCAAAAATAACAATAAGTGGAAAAGGCGAGAGTGTGCGAGCACACAGGACCAAAGACAAGCAGCGCAGCTTGATGCGCAGCAAAAAAAATAATAAATAGACAACTGGTCGACCTCATTAGAAATAAAAACCCAAAAGATTAGATAGACAAACAAACAAACACATAAATGTGGAGAGAAGGGCAGTGCGCTCAGGAGCAAAGGTAAACAGCAGACAGACCTGAATCCTTATCTTTACAAGGTCGACCTCAGAACTTTGTTCAGTTTGTCTCGGTGTCGGATAATGGAAGGAAGGGCAGGCAACTGGTCGACTTCATTTAAATAAACAAATAAAAAATAAGATAAACTCTCAGGAATAGATAAATAATAACAAAAAAAATGGTAAAGTGGAGAAAGCGAGAGCACGCGAATGCACTCAAGCAAACACAAACAGCACAGCACGATGCGTATTTTTTTTTAAAATTGACAAAATAAATCAAAAATAAATCAAAAATAAAAATAAGTGGAAAAGGGCTGGGGATATAGCCTAGTGGCAAGAGTGCCTGCCTCGGATACACGAGGCCCTTGGTTCGATTCCCCAGCACCACATATACAGAAAACGGCCAGAAGCGGCGCTGTGGCTCAAGTGGCACAGTGCTAGCCTTGAGCGGGAAGAACCCAGGGACGGTGCTCCGGCCCTGAGTCCAAGGCCCAGGACTGGCCAAAAAAAAAAAAAAAAAACAAAAACAAAAATAAGTGGAAAAGGCGAGAGTGCGCGAGCACACAGGAGCAAAGACAAGCAGCGCAGCTTGATGCGTAGTAAAAAAAATAATAAATAGACAACTGGTCGACCTCATTAGAAATAAAAACCCAAAAGATTAGATAGACAAGCAAACAAACACATAAATGTGGAGAGAAGGGCAGTGCGCGCAGGAGCAAATGTAAACAGCAGACAGACCTGAATCCTTATCTTTACAAGGTCGACCTCAGAACTTTGTTCAGTTTGTCTCGGTGAGGGATAATGGAAGGAAGGGCAGGCAACTGGTCGACTTCATTTAAATAAACAAATAAAAAATAAGATAAACTCTCAGGAATAGATAAATAATAACAAAAAAATTGTAAAGTGGAGAAAGCGAGAGCGCGCGAATGCACTCAAGCAAACACAAACAGCACAGCACGATGCGTATTTTTTTTATATTTACAAAATAAATAAAAAATAAATCAAAAATAACAATAAGTGGAAAAGGCGAGAGTGTGCGAGCACACAGGACCAAAGACAAGCAGCGCAGCTTGATGCGCAGCAAAAAAAATAATAAATAGACAACTGGTCGACCTCATTAGAAATAAAAACCCAAAAGATTAGGTAGACAAACAAACAAACACATAAATGTGCAGAGATGGGCAGTGCGCGCAGGAGCAAATGTAAACAGCAGACAGACCTGAATACTTATCTTTACAAGGTCGACCTCAGAACTTTGTTCAGTTTTTCTCGGTGACGGATAATGGAAGGAAGGGCAGGCAACTGGTCGACTTCATTTAAATAAACAAATAAAAAATAAGATAAACTCTCAGGAATAGATAAATAATAACAAAAAATTGTAAACTGGAGAAAGCGAGAGCGCGCGAATGCACTCAACCAAACACAAACAGCACAGCACGATGCGTATTTTTTTATATTGACAAAATAAATCAAAAATAAATCAAAAATAACAATAAGTGGAAAAGGCGAGAGTGCGCGAGCACACAGGAGCAAAGACAAGCAGCGCAGCTTGATGCGTAGTAAAAAAAATAATAAATAGACAACTGGTCGACCTCATTAGAAATAAAAACCCAAAAGATTAGATAGACAAACAAACAAACACATAAATGTGGAGAGAAGGGCAGTTCGCGCAGGAGCAAAGGTAAACAGCAGACAGACCTGAATCCTTATCTTTACAAGGTCGACCTCAGAACTTTGTTCAGTTTGTCTCGGTGACGGATAATGGAAGGAAGGGCAGGCAACTGGTCGACTTCATTTAAATAAACAAATAAAAAATAAGATAAACTCTCAGGAATAGATAAATAATAACAAAAAAATTGTAAAGTGGAGAAAGCGAGAGCGCGCGAATGCACTCAAGCAAACACAAACAGCACAGCACGATGCGTATTTTTTTTTAAATTGACAAAATAAATCAAAAATAAATCAAAAATAAAAATAAGTGGGAAAGGCGAGAGTGCGGGAGCACACAGGAGCAAAGACAAGCAGCGCAGCTTGATGCGTAGTAAAAAAAATAATAAATAGACAACTGGTCGACCTCATTAGAAATAAAAACCCAAAAGATTAGAGAGACAAACAAACAAACACATAAATGTGGAGAGATGGGCAGTGGGCGCAGGAGCAAAGGTAAACAGCAGACAGACCTGAATCCTTATCTTTACAAGGTCTACCTCAGAACTTTGTTCAGTTTGTCTCAGTGACGGATAATGGAAGGAAGTGCAGGCAACTGGTCGACTTCATTTAAATAAACAAATAAAAAATAAGATAAACTCTCAGGAATAGATAAATAATAACCAAAAAATTGTAAAGTGGAGAAAGCGAGAGCGCGCGAATGCACTCAAGCAAACACAAACAGCACAGCACGATGCGTATTTTTTTTATATTGACAAAATAAATAAAAAATAAATCAAAAATAACAATAAGTGGAAAAGGCGAGAGTGTGCGAGCACACAGGACCAAAGACAAGCAGCGCAGCTTGATGCGCAGCAAAAAAAATAATAAATAGACAACTGGTCGACCTCATTAGAAATAAAAACCCAAAAGATTAGATAGACAAACAAACAAACACATAAATGTGGAGAGAAGGGCAGTGCGCTCAGGAGCAAAGGTAACAGCAGACAGACCTGATCCTTATCTTTACAAGGTCGACCTCAGAACTTTGTTCAGTTTGTCTCGTGTCGGATAATGGAAGGAAGGGCAGGCAACTGGTCGACTTCATTTAAATAAACAAATAAAAAATAAGATAAACTCTCAGGAATAGATAAATAATAACAAAAAAAATGGTAAAGTGGAGAAAGCGAGAGCACGCGAATGCACTCAAGCAAACACAAACAGCACAGCACGATGCGTATTTTTTTTTAAAATTGACAAAAATAAATCAAAAATAAATCAAAAATAAAAATAAGTGGAAAAGGGCTGGGGATATAGCCTAGTGGCAAGAGTGCCTGCCTCGGATACACGAGGCCCTTGGTTCGATTCCCCAGCACCACATATACAGAAAACGGCCAGAAGCGGCGCTGTGGCTCAAGTGGCACAGTGCTAGCCTTGAGCGGGAAGAACCCAGGGACGGTGCTCCGGCCCTGAGTCCAAGGCCCAGGACTGGCCAAAAAAAAAAAAAAAAAAACAAAAACAAAAATAAGTGGAAAAGGCGAGAGTGCGCGAGCACACAGGAGCAAAGACAAGCAGCGCAGCTTGATGCGTAGTAAAAAAAATAATAAATAGACAACTGGTCGACCTCATTAGAAATAAAAACCCAAAAGATTAGATAGACAAGCAAACAAACACATAAATGTGGAGAGAAGGGCATGCGCGCAGGAGCAAATGTAAACAGCAGACAGACCTGAATCCTTATCTTTACAAGGTCGACCTCAGAACTTTGTTCAGTTTGTCTCGGTGACGGATGATGGAAGGAAGGGCAGCAACTGGTCGACTTCATTTAAATAAACAAATAAAAAATAAGATAAACTCTCAGGAATAGATAAATAATAACAAAAAAATTGTAAAGTGCAGAAAGCGAGAGCGCGCGAATGCACTCAAGCAAACACAAACAGCACAGCACGATGCGTATTTTTTTTTAAAATTGACAAAATAAATCAAAAATAAATCAAAAATAAAAATAAGTGGAAAAGGCGAGAGTGGCGCGAGCACACAGGAGCAAAGACAAGCAGCGCAGCTTGATGCGTAGTAAAAAAATAATAAATAGACAACTGGTCGACCTCATTAGAAATAAAAACCCAAAAGATTAGATAGACAAACAAACAAACACATAAATGTGGAGAGAAGGGCAGTGCGCCGCAGGAGCAAAGGTAAACAGCAGACAGACCTGAATCCTTATCTTTACAAGGTCGACCTCAGAACTTTGTTCAGTTTGTCTCGGTGAGGGATAATGGAAGGAAGGGCAGGCAACTGGTCGACTTCATTTAAATAAACAAATAAAAAATAAGATAAACTCTCAGGAATAGATAAATAATAACAAAAAAATTGTAAGGTGGAGAAAGCGAGAGCGCGCGAATGCACTCAAGCAAACACAAACAGCACAGCACGATGCGTATTTTTTTTTATATTGACAAAATAAATAAAAAATAAATCAAAATAACAATAAGTGGAAAAGGCGAGAGTGTGCGAGCACACAGGACCAAAGACAAGCAGCGCAGCTTGATGCGCAGCAAAAAAAATAATAAATAGACAACTGGTCGACCTCATTAGAAATAAAAACCCAAAAGATTAGGTAGACAAACAAACAAACACATAAATGTGCAGAGATGGGCAGTGCGCGCAGGAGCAAATGTAAACAGCAGACAGACCTGAATACTTATCTTTACAAGGTCGACCTCAGAACTTTGTTCAGTTTTCTCGTGACGGATAATGGAAGGAAGGGCAGGCAACTGGTCGACTTCATTTAAATAAACAAATAAAAAATAAGATAAACTCTCAGGAATAGATAAATAATAACAAAAAATTGTAAACTGGAGAAAGCGAGAGCGCGCGAATGCACTCAACCAAACACAAACAGCACAGCACGATGCGTATTTTTTTATATTGACAAAATAAATCAAAATAAATCAAAAATAACAATAAGTGGAAAAGGCGAGAGTGCGCGAGCACACAGGAGCAAAGACAAGCAGCGCAGCTTGATGCGTAGTAAAAAAAATAATAAATAGACAACTGGTCGACCTCATTAGAAATAAAAACCCAAAAGATTAGATAGACAAACAAACAAACACATAAATGTGGAGAGAAGGGCAGTTCGCGCAGGAGCAAAGGTAAACAGCAGACAGACCTGAATCCTTATCTTTACAAGGTCGACCTCAGAACTTTGTTCAGTTTGTCTCGGTGACGGATAATGGAAGGAAGGGCAGGCAACTGGTCGACTTCATTTAAATAAACAAATAAAAAATAAGATAAACTCTCAGGAATAGATAAATAATAACAAAAAAATTGTAAAGTGGAGAAAGCGAGAGCGCGCGAATGCACTCAAGCAAACACAAACAGCACAGCACGATGCGTATTTTTTTTTAAATTGACAAAATAAATCAAAAATAAATCAAAAATAAAAATAAGTGGGAAAGGCGAGAGTGCGCGAGCACACAGGAGCAAAGACAAGCAGCGCAGCTTGATGCGTAGTAAAAAAAATAATAAATAGACACTGGTCGACCTCATTAGAAATAAAAACCCAAAAGATTAGAGAGACAAACAAACAAACACATAAATGTGGAGAGATGGGCAGTGGGCGCAGGAGCAAAGGTAAACAGCAGACAGACCTGAATCCTTATCTTTACAAGGTCTACCTCAGAACTTTGTTCAGTTTGTCTCAGTGACGGATAATGGAAGGAAGTGCAGGCAACTGGTCGACTTCATTTAAATAAACAAATAAAAAATAAGATAAACTCTCAGGAATAGATAAATAATAACCAAAAAATTGTAAAGTGGAGAAAGCGAGAGCGCGCGAATGCACTCAAGCAAACACAAACAGCACAGCACGATGCGTATTTTTTTTATATTGACAAAATAAATAAAAAATAAATCAAAAATAACAATAAGTGGAAAAGGCGAGAGTGTGCGAGCACACAGGACCAAAGACAAGCAGCGCAGCTTGATGCGCAGCAAAAAAAATAATAAATAGACAACTGGTCGACCTCATTAGAAATAAAAACCCAAAAGATTAGATAGACAAACAAACAAACACATAAATGTGGAGAGAAGGGCAGTGCGCTCAGGAGCAAAGGTAAACAGCAGACAGACCTGAATCCTTATCTTTACAAGGTCGACCTCAGAACTTTGTTCAGTTTGTCTCGGTGTCGGATAATGGAAGGAAGGGCAGGCAACTGGTCGACTTCATTTAAATAAACAAATAAAAAATAAGATAAACTCTCAGGAATAGATAAATAATAACAAAAAATTGTAAACTGGAGAAAGCGAGAGCGCGCGAATGCACTCAACCAAACACAAACAGCACAGCACGATGCGTATTTTTTTATATTGACAAAATAAATCAAAAATAAATCAAAAATAACAATAAGTGGAAAAGGCGAGAGTGCGCGAGCACACAGGAGCAAAGACAAGCAGCGCAGCTTGATGCGTAGTAAAAAAAATAATAAATAGACAACTGGTCGACCTCATTAGAAATAAAAACCCAAAAGATTAGATAGACAAACAAACAAACACATAAATGTGGAGAGAAGGGCAGTTCGCGCAGGAGCAAAGGTAAACAGCAGACAGACCTGAATCCTTATCTTTACAAGGTCGACCTCAGAACTTTGTTCAGTTTGTCTCGGTGACGGATAATGGAAGGAAGGGCAGGCAACTGGTCGACTTCATTTAAATAAACAAATAAAAAATAAGATAAACTCTCAGGAATAGATAAATAATAACAAAAAAATTGTAAAGTGGAGAAAGCGAGAGCGCGCGAATGCACTCAAGCAAACACAAACAGCACAGCACGATGCGTATTTTTTTTTAAATTGACAAAATAAATCAAAATAAATCAAAAATAAAAATAAGTGGGAAAGGCGAGAGTGCGCGAGCACACAGGAGCAAAGACAAGCAGCGCAGCTTGATGCGTAGTAAAAAAAATAATAAATAGACAACTGGTCGACCTCATTAGAAATAAAAACCCAAAAGATTAGAGAGACAAACAAACAAACACATAAATGTGGAGAGATGGGCAGTGGGCGCAGGAGCAAAGGTAAACAGCAGACAGACCTGAATCCTTATCTTTACAAGGTCTACCTCAGAACTTTGTTCAGTTTGTCTCAGTGACGGATAATGGAAGGAAGTGCAGGCAACTGGTCGACTTCATTTAAATAAACAAATAAAAAATAAGATAAACTCTCAGGAATAGATAAATAATAACCAAAAAATTGTAAAGTGGAGAAAGCGAGAGCGCGCGAATGCACTCAAGCAAACACAAACAGCACAGCACGATGCGTATTTTTTTTATATTGACAAAATAAATAAAAAATAAATCAAAAATAACAATAAGTGGAAAAGGCGAGAGTGTGCGAGCACACAGGACCAAAGACAAGCAGCGCAGCTTGATGCGCAGCAAAAAAAATAATAAATAGACAACTGGTCGACCTCATTAGAAATAAAAACCCAAAAGATTAGATAGACAAACAAACAAACACATAAATGTGGAGAGAAGGGCAGTGCGCTCAGGAGCAAAGGTAAACAGCAGACAGACCTGAATCCTTATCTTTACAAGGTCGACCTCAGAACTTTGTTCAGTTTGTCTCGGTGTCGGATAATGGAAGGAAGGGCAGGCAACTGGTCGACTTCATTTAAATAAACAAATAAAAAATAAGATAAACTCTCAGGAATAGATAAATAATAACAAAAAAATGGTAAAGTGGAGAAAGCGAGAGCACGCGAATGCACTCAAGCAAACACAAACAGCACAGCACGATGCGTATTTTTTTTTAAAATTGACAAAATAAATCAAAAATAAATCAAAAATAAAAATAAGTGGAAAAGGGCTGGGGATATAGCCTAGTGGCAAGAGTGCCTGCCTCGGATACACGAGGCCCTTGGTTCGATTCCCCAGCACCACATATACAGAAAACGGCCAGAAGCGGCGCTGTGGCTCAAGTGGCACAGTGCTAGCCTTGAGCGGGAAGAACCCAGGGACGGTGCTCCGGCCCTGAGTCCAAGGCCCAGGACTGGCCAAAAAAAAAAAAAAAAAAAAACAAAAACAAAAATAAGTGGAAAAGGCGAGAGTGCGCGAGCACACAGGAGCAAAGACAAGCAGCGCAGCTTGATGCGTAGTAAAAAAAATAATAAATAGACAACTGGTCGACCTCATTAGAAATAAAAACCCAAAAGATTAGATAGACAAGCAAACAAACACATAAATGTGGAGAGAAGGGCAGTGCGCGCAGGAGCAAATGTAAACAGCAGACAGACCTGAATCCTTATCTTTACAAGGTCGACCTCAGAACTTTGTTCAGTTTGTCTCGGTGACGGATGATGGAAGGAAGGGCAGGCAACTGGTCGACTTCATTTAAATAAACAAATAAAAAATAAGATAAACTCTCAGGAATAGATAAATAATAACAAAAAAATTGTAAAGTGCAGAAAGCGAGAGCGCGCGAATGCACTCAAGCAAACACAAACAGCACAGCACGATGCGTATTTTTTTTTAAAATTGACAAAATAAATCAAAAATAAATCAAAAATAAAAATAAGTGGAAAAGGCGAGAGTGCGCGAGCACACAGGAGAAAAGACAAGCAGCGCAGCTTGATGCGTAGTAAAAAAAATAATAAATAGACAACTGGTCGACCTCATTAGAAATAAAAACCCAAAAGATTAGATAGACAAACAAACAAACACATAAATGTGGAGAGAAGGGCAGTGCGCGCAGGAGCAAAGGTAAACAGCAGACAGACCTGAATCCTTATCTTTACAAGGTCGACCTCAGAACTTTGTTCAGTTTGTCTCGGTGAGGGATAATGGAAGGAAGGGCAGGCAACTGGTCGACTTCATTTAAATAAACAAATAAAAAATAAGATAAACTCTCAGGAATAGATAAATAATAACAAAAAAATTGTAAAGTGGAGAAAGCGAGAGCGCGCGAATGCACTCAAGCAAACACAAACAGCACAGCACGATGCGTATTTTTTTATATTGACAAAATAAATAAAAAATAAATCAAAATAACAATAAGTGGAAAAGGCGAGAGTGTGCGAGCACACAGGACCAAAGACAAGCAGCGCAGCTTGATGCGCAGCAAAAAAAATAATAAATAGACAACTGGTCGACCTCATTAGAAATAAAAACCCAAAAGATTAGGTAGACAAACAAACAAACACATAAATGTGCAGAGATGGGCAGTGCGCGCAGGAGCAAATGTAAACAGCAGACAGACCTGAATACTTATCTTTACAAGGTCGACCTCAGAACTTTGTTCAGTTTTTCTCGGTGACGGATAATGGAAGGAAGGGCAGGCAACTGGTCGACTTCATTTAAATAAACAAATAAAAAATAAGATAAACTCTCAGGAATAGATAAATAATACAAAAAATTGTAAACTGGAGAAAGCGAGAGCGCGCGAATGCACTCAACCAAACACAAACAGCACAGCACGATGCGTATTTTTTTATATTGACAAAATAAATCAAAAATAAATCAAAAATAACAATAAGTGGAAAAGGCGAGAGTGCGCGAGCACACAGGAGCAAAGACAAGCAGCGCAGCTTGATGCGTAGTAAAAAAA
>NW_025957927.1:0-38626 GCF_023159225.1 Perognathus longimembris pacificus | reverse complement strand
GGTTATTATTTATCTATTCCTGAGAGTTTATCTTATTTTTTATTTGTTTATTTAAATGAAGTCGACCAGTTGCCTGCCCTTCCTTCCATTATCCGTCACCGAGACAAACTGAGCAACGTTCTGAGGTCGACCTTGTAAAGATAAGGATTCAGGTCTGTCTGCTGTTTACCTTTGCTCCTGCGCGCACTGCCCATCTCTGCACATTTATGTGTTTGTTTGTTTGTCTATCTAATCTTTTGGGTTTTTATTTCTAATGAGGTCGACCAGTTGTCTATTTATTATTTTTTTTACTACGCATCAAGCTGCGCAGCTTGTCTTTGCTCCTGTGTGCTCGCGCACTCTCGCCTTTTCCACTTATTTTATTTTTGATTTATTTTTGATTTATTTTGTCAATTTAAAAAAAAATACGCATCGTGCTGTGCTGTTTGTGTTTGCTTGAGTGCATTCGCGCGCTCTCGCTTTCTCCACTTTACAATTTTTTTGTTATTATTTATCTATTCCTGAGAGTTTATCTTATTTTTTATTTGTTTATTTAAATGAAGTCGACCAGTTGCCTGCCCTTCCTTCCATTATCCGTCACCGAGACAAACTGAACAAAGTTCTGAGGTCGACCTTGTAAAGATAAGGATTCAGGTCTGTCTGCTGTTTACCTTTGCTCCTGCCCGCACTGCCCTTCTCTCCACATGTATGTGTTTGTTTGTTTGTCTATCTAATCTTTTGGGTTTTTATTTCTAATGAGGTCGACCAGTTGTCTATTTATTATTTTCTTTACTACGCATCAAGCTGCGCTGCTTGTCTTTGCGCCTGTGTGCTCGCGCACTCTCGCCTTTTCCACTTATTTTTATTTTTGATTTATTTTTGATTTATTTTGTCAATTTAAAAAAAAATACGCATCGTGCTGTGCTGTTTGTGTTTGCTTGAGTGCATTCGCGCGCTCTCGCTTTTTCCACTTTACAATTTTTTTGTTATTATTTATCTATTCCTGAGTGTTTATCTAATTTTTTTTTTGTTTATTTAAATGAAGTCGACCAGTTGCCTGCCCTTCCTTCCATTATCCGTCACCGAGACAAACTGAACAAAGTTCTGAGGTCGACCTTGTAAAGATAAGGATTAAGGTCTGTCTGCTGTTTACCTTTGCTCCTGCGCGCACTGCCCATCTCTCCACATTTATGTGTTTGTTTGTTTGTCTATCTAATCTTTTGGGTTTTTATTTCTAATGAGGTCGACCAGTTGTCTATTTATTATTTTTTTTACTACGCATCAAGATGTGCTGCTTGTCTTTGCTCCTGTGTGCTCGCGCACTCTCGCCTTTTCCACTTATTTTATTTTTGATTTATTTTTGATTTATTTTGTAAATTTAAAAAAAAACACGCATCGTGCTGTGCTGTTTGTGTTTGCTTGAGTGCATTCGCAAGCTCTCGCTTTCTCCACTTTACAATTTTTTTGTTATTATTTATCTATTCCTGAGAGTTTATCTTAATTTTTATTTGTTTATTTAAATGAAGTGGACCAGTTTCCTCCCTTCCTTCCATTATCCGTCACCGAGACAAACTGAACAAAGTTCTGAGTCGACCTTGTAAAGATAAGGATTCAGGTCTGTCTGCTGTTTACCTTTGCTCCTGCGCGCACTGCCCTTCTCTCCACATTTATGTGTTTGTTTGTTTGTCTATCTAATTTTTTGGGTTTTTATTTCTAATGAGGTCGACCAGTTGTCTATTTATTATTTTTTTTACTACGCATCAAGCTGCGCTGCTTGTCTTTGCTCCTGTGTGCTCGCGCACTCTCAACTTTTCCACTTATTGTTATTTTTGATTTATTTTTTATTTATTTTGTCAATATAAAAAAAATACGCATCGTGCTGTGCTGTTTGTGTTTGCTTGAGTGCATTCGCGCGCTCTCGCTTTGTGCACTTTACAATTTTTTTGTTATTATTTATCTATTCCTGAGAGTTTATCTTATTTTTTATTTGTTTATTTAAATGAAGTCGACCAGTTTCCTCCCTTCCTTCCATTATCCGTCACCGAGACAAACTGAACAAAGTTCTGAGGTCGACCTTGTAAAGATAAGGATTCAGGTCTGTCTGCTGTTTACCTTTGCTCCTGCGCGCACTGCCCTTCTCTCCACATTTATGTGTTTGTTTGTTTGTCTATCTAATTTTTTGGGTTTTTTATTTCTAATGAGGTCGACCAGTTGTCTATTTATTATTTTTTTTACTACGCATCAAGCTGCGCTGCTTATCTTTGCTCCTGTGTGCTCGCGCACTCTCACCTTTTCCACTTATTGTTATTTTTGATTTATTTTCCACTTATTGTTATTTTTGATTTATTTTTTATTTATTTTGTCAATATAAAAAAAATACGCATCGTGCTGTGCTGTTTGTGTTTGCTTGAGTGCATTCGCGCGCTCTCGCTTTGTGCACTTTACAATTTTTTTGTTATTATTTATCTATTCCTGAGAGTTTATCTTATTTTTTATTTGTTTATTTAAATGAAGTCGACCAGTTTCCTCCCTTCCTTCCATTATCCGTCACCGAGACAAACTGAACAAAGTTCTGAGGTCGACCTTGTAAAGATAAGGATTCAGGTCTGTCTGCTGTTTACCTTTGCTCCTGCGCGCACTGCCCTTCTCTCCACATTAATGTGTTTGTTTGTTTGTCTATCTAATCTTTTGGGTTTTTATTTCTAATGAGGTCGAACAGTTGTCTATTTATTATTTTTTTTACTACGCATCAAGCTGCGCTGCTTGTCTTTGCTCCTGTGTGCTCGCGCACTCTCGCCTTTTCCACTTATTTTTATTTTTGATTTATTTTTGATTTATTTTGTCAATTTAAAAAAATTCGCATCGTGCTGTGCTGTTTGTGTTTGCTTGAGTGCATTTGCGCGCTCTCGCTTTCTCCACTTTACAATTTTTTTGTTATTATTTATCTATTCCTGAGAGTTTATCCTATTTTTTATTTGTTTATTTAAATGAAGTCGACCAGTTGCCTGCCCTTACTTCCATTATCCGTCACCGAGACAAACTGAACAAAGTTCTGAGGTCGACCTTGTAAAGATAAGGATTCAGGTCTGTCTGCTGTTTACCTTTGCTCCTGCGCTCACTGCCCTTCTCTCCACATTTATGTGTTTGTTTTTTTGTCTATCTAATCTTTTGGGTTTTTATTTCTAATGAGGTCGACCAGTTGTCTATTTATTATTTTTTTTACTACGCATCAAGCTGCGCTGCTTGTCTTTGTTCCTGTGTGCTCGCGCACTCTCGCCTTTTCCACTTATTTTTACTTTTGATTTATTTTTGATTTATTTTGTCAATTTTTAAAAAAAATACGCATCGTGCTGTGCTGTTTGTGTTTGCTTGAGTGCATTCGCGCGCTATCGCTTTCTCTACTTTACAATTTTTTTGTTATTATTTATCTATTCCTGAGAGTTTATCTTATTTTTTATTTGTTTATTTAAATGAAGTCGACCAGTTGCCTGCCCTTCCTTCCATTGTCCGTCACCGAGACAAACTGAACAAAGTTCTGAGGTCGACCTTGTAAAGATAAGGATTCAGGTCTGTCTGCTGTTTACCTTTGCTCCTGCGCGCACTGCCCATCTCTCCACATTTATGTGTTTGTTTGTTTGTCTATCTAATCTTTTGGGTTTTTATTTCTAATGAGGTCGACCAGTTGTCTATTTATTATTTTTTTTACTACGCATCAAGCTGCGCTGCTTGTCTTTGCTCCTGTGTGCTCGCGCACTCTCGCCTTTTCCACTTATTTTTATTTTTGATTTATTTTTGATTTATTTTGTCAATTTTTAAAAAAAATACGCATCGTGCTGTGCTGTTTGTGTTTGCTTGAGTGCATTCGCGCGCTCTCCGCTTTCTCCACTTTACAATTTTTTTGTAATTATTTATCTATTCCTGAGAGTTTATCTTATTTTTTATTTGTTTATTTAAATGAAGTCGACCAGTTGCCTGCCCTTCCTTCCATTATCCGTCACCGAGACAAACTGAACAAAGTTCTGAGGTCGACCTTGTAAAGATAAGGATTCAGGTCTGTCTGCTGTTTACCTTTGCTCCTGCGCGCACTGCCCTTCTCTCCACATTTATGTGTTTGCTTGTTTGTCTATCTAGTCTTTTGGGTTTTTATTTCTAATGAGGTCGACCAGTTGTCTATTTATTATTTTTTTTACTACGCATCAAGCTGCGCTGCTTGTGTTTGCTCCTGTGTGCTCGCGCACTCTCGCTTTTTCCACTTATTTTTATTTTTGATTTATTTTTGATTTATTTTGTCAATTTTTAAAAAAATACGCATCGTGTTGTGCTGTTTGTGTTTGCTTGAGTGCATTCGCGCGCTCTCGCTTTCTCCACTTTACAATTTTTTTGTTATTATTTATCTATTCCTGAGAGTTTATCTTATTTTTTATTTGTTTATTTAAATGAAGTCAACCACTTGCCTGCCCTTCCTTCCATTATCCGTCACCGAGAGAAACTGAACAAAGTTCTGAGGTCGACCTTGTAAAGATAAGGATTCAGGTCTGTCTGCTGTTTACCTTTGCTCCTGCGCGCACTGCCCTTCTCTCCACATTTATGTGTTTGTTTGTTTGTCTATCTAATCTTTTGGGTTTTTATTTCTAATGAGGTCGACCAGTTGTCTATTTATTATTTTTTTTTACTACGCATCAAGCTACGCTGCTTGTCTTTGCTCCTGTGTGCAAGCGCACTCTCGCCTTTTCCACTTATTTTTATTTTTGATTTATTTTGTCAAATTTAAAAAAAATACGCATCGTGCTGTGCTGTTTGTGTTTGCTTGAGTGCATTCGCGCGCTCTCGCTTTCTCCACTTTACAATTTTTTTGTTATTATTTATCTATTCCTGAGAGTTTAACTTATTTTTTATTTGTTTATTTAAATGAAGTCGACCAGTTGCCTGCCCTTCCTTCCATTATCCGTCACCGAGACAAACTGAACAAAGTTCTGAGGTCGACCTTGTAAAGATAAGGATTCAGGTCTGTCTGCTGTTTACCTTTGCTCCTGCCCGCACTGCCCTTCTCTCCACATTGATGTGTTTGTTTGTTTGTCTATCTAATCTTTTGGGTTTTTATTTCTAATGAGGTCGACCAGTTGTCTATTTATTATTTTTTTTACTACGCATCAAGATGCACTGCTTGTCTTTGCTCCTGTGTGCTCGCGCACTCTCGCCTTCTCCACTTATTTTTATTTTTGATTTATTTTTGATTTATTTTGTCAATTTTAAAAAAAAATACGCATCTTGCTGTGCTGTTTGTGTTTGCCTGAGTGCATTCGCGCGCTCTCATTTCTCCACTTTACAATGTTTTTGTTATTATTTATGTATTCCTGAGAGTTTATCTTATTTTTTATTTGTTTATTTAAATGAAGTCGACCAGTTGCCTACCCTTCCTTCCATTATCCGTCACCGAGACAAACTGAACAAAGTTCTGAGGTCGACCTTGTAAAGATAAGGATTCAGGTCTGTCTGCTGTTTACCTTTGCTTCTGCGCGCACTGCCCTTCTCTCCATATTTATGTGTTTGTTTGTTTGTCTATCTAATCTTTTGGGTTTTTATTTCTCATGAGGTCGACCAGTTGTCTATTTATTATTTTTTTTTACTACGCATCAAGCTGCGCTGCTTGTGTTTGCTCCTGTGTGCTCGCGCACTCTCGCCTTTTCCACTTATTTTTATTTTTGATTTATTTTTGATTTATTTTGTCAATTTTTAAAAAAATACGCATCGTGTTGTGCTGTTTGTGTTTGCTTGAGTGCATTCGCGCGCTCTCTCTTTCTCCACTTTACAATTTTTTGTTATTATTTATCTATTCCTGAGAGTTTATCTCATTTTTTATTTGTTTATTTAAATGAAGTCGACCAGTTGCCTGCCCTTCCTTCCATTATCCGTCACCGAGAGAAACTGAACAAAGTTTTGAGGTCGACCTTGTAAAGATAAGGATTCAGGTCTGTCTGCTGTTTACCTTTGCTCCTGCACGGACTGCCCTTCTCTCCACATTTATGTGTTTGTTTCTTTGTCTATCTAATCTTTTGGGTTTTTATTTCTATTGAGGTCGACCAGTTGTCTATTTATTATTTTTGTTACTACGCATCAAGCTGCGCTGCTTGTCTTTGCTCCTGAGTGCTCGCGCACACTCGCCTTTTCCACTTATTTTTATTTTTGATTTATTTTCTCAATTTAAAAAAAAAAATACGCATCGTGCTGTGCTGTTTGTGTTTGCTTGTGTGCATTCGCGCGCTCTCGCTTTCTCCACTTTACAATTTTTTTGTTATTATTTATCTATTCCTGAGAGTTTATCTTATTTTTTATTTGTTTATTTAAATGAAGTCGACCAGTTGCCTGCCCTTCCTTCCATTATCCGTCACCGAGACAAACTGAACAAAGTTCTGAGGTCGACCTTGGAAAGATAAGGATTCAGGTCTGTCTGCTGTTTACCTTTGCTCCTGCGCGCACTGCCCTTCTTTCCACATTTATGTGTTTGTTTGTTTGTCTATCTTATCTTTTGGGTTTTTATTTCTAATGAGGTCGACCAGTTGTCTATTTATTATTTTTTTTACTACGCATCAAGCTGCACTGCTTGTCTTTGCTCCTGTGTGCTCGCGCACTCTCGCCTTTCCCACTTATTTTTATTTTTGATTTATTTTGTCAATTTTTAAAAAAAATACGCATCGTGCTGTGCTGTTTGTGTTTGCTTGAGTGCATTCGCGCGCTCTCGCTTTCTCCACTTTACAATTTTTTTGTTATTATTTATCTATTCCTGAGAGTTTATCTTATTTTTTATTTGTTTATTTAAATGAAGTCGACCAGTTGCCTGCCCTTCCTTCCATTATCCGTCACCGAGACAAACTGAACAAAGTTCTGAGGTCGACCTTGTAAAGATAAGGATTCAGGTCTGTCTGCTGTTTACCTTTGCTCCTGCGCGCACTGCCCTTCTCTCCACATTTATGTGTTTGCTTGTTTGTCTATCTAGTCTTTTGGGTTCTTATTTCTAATGAGGTCGACCAGTTGTCTATTTATTATTTTTTTTACTACGCATCAAGCTGCGCTGCTTGTGTTTGCTCCTGTGTGCTCGCGCACTCTAGCCTTTTCCACTTATTTTTATTTTTGATTTATTTTTGATTTATTTTGTCAATTTAATAAAAAATACGCATCGTGTTGTGCTGTTTGTGTTTGCTTGAGTGCATTCGCGCGCTCTCTCTTTCTCCACTTTACAATTTTTTTGTTATTATTTATCTATTCCTGAGAGTTTATCTCATTTTTTATTTGTTTATTTAAATGAAGTCGACCAGTTGCCTGCCCTTCCTTCCATTATCCGTCACCGAGACAAACTGAACAAAGTTCTGAGGTCGACCTTGTAAAGATAAGGATTCAGGTCTGTCTGCTGTTTACCTTTGCTCCTGCGCGCACTGCCCTTCTTTCCACATTTATGTGTTTGTTTGTTTGTCTATCTTATCTTTTGGGTTTTTATTTCTAATGAGGTCGACCAGTTGTCTATTTATTATTTTTTTTACTACGCATCAAGCTGCGCTGCTTGTCTTTGCTCCTGTGTGCTCGCGCACTCTCGCCTTTCCCACTTATTTTTATTTTTGATTTATTTTTGATTTATTTTGTCAATTTTTAAAAAAAATACGCATCGTGCTGTGCTGTTTGTGTTTGCTTGAGTGCATTCGCGCGCTCTCGCTTTCTCCACTTTACAATTTTTTTGTAATTATTTATCTATTCCTGAGAGTTTATCTTATATTTTATTTGTTTATTTAAATGAAGTCGACCAGTTGCCTGCCCTTCCTTCCATTATCCGTCACCGAGACAAACTGAACAAAGTTCTGAGGTCGACCTTGTAAAGATAAGGATTCAGGTCTGTCTGCTGTTTACCTATGCTCCTGCGCGCACTGCCCTTCGCTCCACATTTATGTGTTTGCTTGTTTGTCTATCTAGTCTTTTGGGTTTTTATTTCTAATGAGGTCGACCAGTTGTCTATTTATTATTTTTTTTACTACGCATCAAGCTGCGCTGCTTGTGTTTGCTCCTGTGTGCTCGCGCACTATCGCCTTTTCCACTTATTTTTATTTTTGATTTATTTTTGATTTATTTTGTCAATTTTTAAAAAAATACGCATCGTGTTGTGCTGTTTGTGTTTGCTTGAGTGCATTCGCGCGCTCTCTCTTTCTCCACTTTACAATTTTTTGTTATTATTTATCTATTCCTGAGAGTTTATCTCATTTTTTATTTGTTTATTTAAATGAAGTCGACCAGTTGCCTGCCCTTCCTTCCATTATCCGTCACCGAGAGAAACTGAACAAAGTTTTGAGGTCGACCTTGTAAAGATAAGGATTCAGGTCTGTCTGCTGTTTACCTTTGCTCCTGCACGGACTGCCCTTCTCTCCACATTTATGTGTTTGTTTCTTTGTCTATCTAATCTTTTGGGTTTTTATTTCTATTGAGGTCGACCAGTTGTCTATTTATTATTTTTGTTACTACGCATCAAGCTGCGCTGCTTGTCTTTGCTCCTGAGTGCTCGCGCACACTCGCCTTTTCCACTTATTTTTATTTCTGATTTATTTTCTCAATTTAAAAAAAAAATACGCATCGTGCTGTGCTGTTTGTGTTTGCTTGTGTGCATTCGCGCGCTCTCGCTTTCTCCACTTTACAATTTTTTTGTTATTATTTATCTATTCCTGAGAGTTTATCTTATTTTTTATTTGTTTATTTAAATGAAGTCGACCAGTTGCCTGCCCTTCCTTCCATTATCCGTCACCGAGACAAACTGAACAAAGTTCTGAGGTCGACCTTGGAAAGATAAGGATTCAGGTCTGTCTGCTGTTTACCTTTGCTCCTGCGCGCACTGCCCTTCTTTCCACATTTATGTGTTTGTTTGTTTGTCTATCTTATCTTTTGGGTTTTTATTTCTAATGAGGTCGACCAGTTGTCTATTTATTATTTTTTTTACTACGCATCAAGCTGCACTGCTTGTCTTTGCTCCTGTGTGCTCGCGCACTCTCGCCTTTCCCACTTATTTTTATTTTTGATTTATTTTGTCAATTTTTAAAAAAAATACGCATCGTGCTGTGCTGTTTGTGTTTGCTTGAGTGCATTCGCGCGCTATCGCTTTCTCCACTTTACAATTTTTTTGTTATTATTTATCTATTCCTGAGAGTTTATCTTATTTTTTATTTGTTTATTTAAATGAAGTCGACCAGTTGCCTGCCCTTCCTTCCATTATCCGTCACCGAGACAAACTGAACAAAGTTCTGAGGTCGACCTTGTAAAGATAAGGATTCAGGTCTGTCTGCTGTTTACCTTTGCTCCTGCGCGCACTGCCCTTCTCTCCACATTTATGTGTTTGCTTGTTTGTCTATCTAGTCTTTTGGGTTCTTATTTCTAATGAGGTCGACCAGTTGTCTATTTATTATTTTTTTTACTACGCATCAAGCTGCGCTGCTTGTGTTTGCTCCTGTGTGCTCGCGCACTCTCGCCTTTTCCACTTATTTTTATTTTTGATTTATTTTTGATTTATTTTGTCAATTTAATAAAAAATACGCATCGTGTTGTGCTGTTTGTGTTTGCTTGAGTGCATTCGCGCGCTCTCTCTTTCTCCACTTTACAATTTTTTTGTTATTATTTATCTATTCCTGAGAGTTTATCTCATTTTTTATTTGTTTATTTAAATGAAGTCGACCAGTTGCCTGCCCTTCCTTCCATTATCCGTCACCGAGACAAACTGAACAAAGTTCTGAGGTCGACCTTGTAAAGATAAGGATTCAGGTCTGTCTGCTGTTTACCTTTGCTCCTGCGCGCACTGCCCTTCTTTCCACATTTATGTGTTGGTTTGTTTGTCTATCTTATCTTTTGGGTTTTTATTTCTAATGAGGTCGACCAGTTGTCTATTTATTATTTTTTTTACTACGCATCAAGCTGCACTGCTTGTCTTTGCTCCTGTGTGCTCGCGCACTCTCGCCTTTCCCACTTATTTTTATTTTTGATTTATTTTGTCAATTTTTAAAAAAAATACGCATCGTGCTGTGCTGTTTGTGTTTGCTTGAGTGCATTCGCGCGCTATCGCTTTCTCCACTTTACAATTTTTTTGTTATTATTTATCTATTCCTGAGAGTTTATCTTATTTTTTATTTGTTTATTTAAATGAAGTCGACCAGTTGCCTGCCCTTCCTTCCATTATCCGTCACCGAGACAAACTGAACAAAGTTCTGAGGTCGACCTTGTAAAGATAAGGATTCAGGTCTGTCTGCTGTTTACCTATGCTCCTGCGCGCACTGCCCTTCTCTCCACATTTATGTGTTTGCTTGTTTGTCTATCTAGTCTTTTGGGTTTTTATTTCTAATGAGGTCGACCAGTTGTCTATTTATTATTTTTTTTACTACGCATCAAGCTGCGCTGCTTGTGTTTGCTCCTGTGTGCTCGCGCACTCTCGCCTTTTCCACTTATTTTTATTTTTGATTTATTTTTGATTTATTTTGTCAATTTTTAAAAAAATACGCATCGTGTTGTGCTGTTTGTGTTTGCTTGAGTGCATTCGCGCGCTCTCTCTTTCTCCACTTTACAATTTTTTGTTATTATTTATCTATTCCTGAGAGTTTATCTCATTTTTTATTTGTTTATTTAAATGAAGTCGACCAGTTGCCTGCCCTTCCTTCCATTATCCGTCACCGAGAGAAACTGAACAAAGTTTTGAGGTCGACCTTGTAAAGATAAGGATTCAGGTCTGTCTGCTGTTTACCTTTGCTCCTGCACGGACTGCCCTTCTCTCCACATTTATGTGTTTGTTTCTTTGTCTATCTAATCTTTTGGGTTTTTATTTCTATTGAGGTCGACCAGTTGTCTATTTATTATTTTTGTTACTACGCATCAAGCTGCGCTGCTTGTCTTTGCTCCTGAGTGCTCGCGCACACTCGCCTTTTCCACTTATTTTTATTTTTGATTTATTTTCTCAATTTAAAAAAAAAATACGCATCGTGCTGTGCTGTTTGTGTTTGCTTGTGTGCATTCGCGCGCTCTCGCTTTCTCCACTTTACAATTTTTTTGTTATTATTTATCTATTCCTGAGAGTTTATCTTATTTTTTATTTGTTTATTTAAATGAAGTCGACCAGTTGCCTGCCCTTCCTTCCATTATCCGTCACCGAGACAAACTGAACAAAGTTCTGAGGTCGACCTTGGAAAGATAAGGATTCAGGTCTGTCTGCTGTTTACCTTTGCTCCTGCGCGCACTGCCCTTCTTTCCACATTTATGTGTTTGTTTGTTTGTCTATCTTATCTTTTGGGTTTTTATTTCTAATGAGGTCGACCAGTTGTCTATTTATTATTTTTTTTACTACGCATCAAGCTGCACTGCTTGTCTTTGCTCCTGTGTGCTCGCGCACTCTCTCGCCTTTCCCACTTATTTTTATTTTTGATTTATTTTGTCAATTTTTAAAAAAAATACGCATCGTGCTGTGCTGTTTGTGTTTGCTTGAGTGCATTCGCGCGCTATCGCTTTCTCCACTTTACAATTTTTTTGTTATTATTTATCTATTCCTGAGAGTTTATCTTATTTTTTATTTGTTTATTTAAATGAAGTCGACCAGTTGCCTGCCCTTCCTTCCATTATCCGTCACCGAGACAAACTGAACAAAGTTCTGAGGTCGACCTTGTAAAGATAAGGATTCAGGTCTGTCTGCTGTTTACCTTTGCTCCTGCGCGCACTGCCCTTCTCTCCACATTTATGTGTTTGCTTGTTTGTCTATCTAGTCTTTTGGGTTCTTATTTCTAATGAGGTCGACCAGTTGTCTATTTATTATTTTTTTTACTACGCATCAAGCTGCGCTGCTTGTGTTTGCTCCTGTGTGCTCGCGCACTCTCGCCTTTTCCACTTATTTTTATTTTTGATTTATTTTTGATTTATTTTGTCAATTTAATAAAAAATACGCATCGTGTTGTGCTGTTTGTGTTTGCTTGAGTGCATTCGCGCGCTCTCTCTTTCTCCACTTTACAATTTTTTTGTTATTATTTATCTATTCCTGAGAGTTTATCTCATTTTTTATTTGTTTATTTAAATGAAGTCGACCAGTTGCCTGCCCTTCCTTCCATTATCCGTCACCGAGACAAACTGAACAAAGTTCTGAGGTCGACCTTGTAAAGATAAGGATTCAGGTCTGTCTGCTGTTTACCTTTGCTCCTGCGCGCACTGCCCTTCTTTCCACATTTATGTGTTGGTTTGTTTGTCTATCTTATCTTTTGGGTTTTTATTTCTAATGAGGTCGACCAGTTGTCTATTTATTATTTTTTTTACTACGCATCAAGCTGCACTGCTTGTCTTTGCTCCTGTGTGCTCGCGCACTCTCGCCTTTCCCACTTATTTTTATTTTTGATTTATTTTGTCAATTTTTAAAAAAAATACGCATCGTGCTGTGCTGTTTGTGTTTGCTTGAGTGCATTCGCGCGCTATCGCTTTCTCCACTTTACAATTTTTTTGTTATTATTTATCTATTCCTGAGAGTTTATCTTATTTTTTATTTGTTTATTTAAATGAAGTCGACCAGTTGCCTGCCCTTCCTTCCATTATCCGTCACCGAGACAAACTGAACAAAGTTCTGAGGTCGACCTTGTAAAGATAAGGATTCAGGTCTGTCTGCTGTTTACCTATGCTCCTGCGCGCACTGCCCTTCTCTCCACATTTATGTGTTTGCTTGTTTGTCTATCTAGTCTTTTGGGTTTTTATTTCTAATGAGGTCGACCAGTTGTCTATTTATTATTTTTTTTACTACGCATCAAGCTGCGCTGCTTGTGTTTGCTCCTGTGTGCTCGCGCACTCTCGCCTTTTCCACTTATTTTTATTTTTGATTTATTTTTGATTTATTTTGTCAATTTTTAAAAAAATACGCATCGTGTTGTGCTGTTTGTGTTTGCTTGAGTGCATTCGCGCGCTCTCTCTTTCTCCACTTTACAATTTTTTGTTATTATTTATCTATTCCTGAGAGTTTATCTCATTTTTTATTTGTTTATTTAAATGAAGTCGACCAGTTGCCTGCCCTTCCTTCCATTATCCGTCACCGAGAGAAACTGAACAAAGTTTTGAGGTCGACCTTGTAAAGATAAGGATTCAGGTCTGTCTGCTGTTTACCTTTGCTCCTGCACGGACTGCCCTTCTCTCCACATTTATGTGTTTGTTTCTTTGTCTATCTAATCTTTTGGGTTTTTATTTCTATTGAGGTCGACCAGTTGTCTATTTATTATTTTTGTTACTACGCATCAAGCTGCGCTGCTTGTCTTTGCTCCTGAGTGCTCGCGCACACTCGCCTTTTCCACTTATTTTTATTTTTGATTTATTTTCTCAATTTAAAAAAAAAATACGCATCGTGCTGTGCTGTTTGTGTTTGCTTGAGTGCATTCGCGCGCTCTCGCTTTCTCCACTTTACAATTTTTTGTTATTATTTATCTATTCCTGAGAGTTTATCTTATTTTTTATTTGTTTATTTAAATGAAGTCGACCAGTTGCCTGCCCTTCCTTCCATTATCCGTCACCGAGACAAACTGAACAAAGTTCTGAGGTCGACCTTGGAAAGATAAGGATTCAGGTCTGTCTGCTGTTTACCTTTGCTCCTGCGCGCACTGCCCTTCTTTCCACATTTATGTGTTTGTTTGTTTGTCTATCTTATCTTTTGGGTTTTTATTTCTAATGAGGTCGACCAGTTGTCTATTTATTATTTTTTTTACTACGCATCAAGCTGCACTGCTTGTCTTTGCTCCTGTGTGCTCGCGCACTCTCGCCTTTCCCACTTATTTTTATTTTTGATTAATTTTGTCAATTTTTAAAAAAAATACGCATCGTGCTGTGCTGTTTGTGTTTGCTTGTGTGCATTCGCGCGCTATCGCTTTCTCCACTTTACAATTTTTTTGTTATTATTTATCTATTCCTGAGAGTTTATCTTATTTTTTATTTGTTTATTTAAATGAAGTCGACCAGTTGCCTGCCCTTCCTTCCATTATCCGTCACCGAGACAAACTGAACAAAGTTCTGAGGTCGACCTTGTAAAGATAAGGATTCAGGTCTGTCTGCTGTTTACCTTTGCTCCTGCGCGCACTGCCCTTCTCTCCACATTTATGTGTTTGCTTGTTTGTCTATCTAGTCTTTTGGGTTCTTATTTCTAATGAGGTCGACCAGTTGTCTATTTATTATTTTTTTTACTACGCATCAAGCTGCGCTGCTTGTGTTTGCTCCTGTGTGCTCGCGCACTCTCGCCTTTTCCACTTATTTTTATTTTTGATTTATTTTTGATTTATTTTGTCAATTTAAAAAAAAATACGCATCGTGTTGTGCTGTTTGTGTTTGCTTGAGTGCATTCGCGCGCTCTCTCTTTCTCCACTTTACAATTTTTTTGTTATTATTTATCTATTCCTGAGAGTTTATCTCATTTTTTATTTGTTTATTTAAATGAAGTCGACCAGTTGCCTGCCCTTCCTTCCATTATCCGTCACCGAGACAAACTGAACAAAGTTCTGAGGTCGACCTTGTAAAGATAAGGATTCAGGTCTGTCTGCTGTTTACCTTTGCTCCTGCGCGCACTACCCTTCTCTCCACAATTATGTGTTTGTTTGTTTGTCTATCTAATCTTTTGGGTTTTTATTTCTAATGAGGTCGACCAGTTGTCTATTTATTATTTTTTTTACTACGCATCAACCTGCGCTGCTTGTCTTTGCTCCTGTGTGCTCGCGCACTCTCGCCTTTTCCACTTATTTTTATTTTTGATTTATTTTGTCAATTTTAAAAAAAAATACGCATCGTGCTGTGCTGTTTGTGTTTGCTTGAGTGCATTCGCGCGCTCTCGCTTTCTCCACTTTACAATTTTTTTGTTATTATTTATCTATTCCTGAGAGTTTATCTCATTTTTTATTTGTTTATTTAAATGAAGTCGACCTGTTGCCTGCCCTTCCTTCCATTATCCGTCACCGAGACAAACTGAACAAAGTTCTGAGGTCGACCTTGTAAAGATAAGGATTCAGGTCTGTCTGCTGTTTACCTTTGCTCCTGCGCGCACTACCCTTCTCTCCACAATTATGTGTTTGTTTGTTTGTCTATCTAATCTTTGGGTTTTTATTTCTAATGAGGTCGACCAGTTGTCTATTTATTATTTTTTTTACTACGCATCAACCTGCGCTGCTTGTCTTTGCTCCTGTGTGCTCGCGCACTCTCACCTTTTCCACTTATTTTTATTTTTGATTTATTTTGTCAATTTTAAAAAAAAATACGCATCGTGCTGTGCTGTTTGTGTTTGCTTGAGTGCATTCGCGCGCTCTCGCTTTCTCCACTTTACAATTTTTTTGTTATTATTTATCTATTCCTGAGAGTTTATCTTATTTTTTATTTGTTTATTTAAATGAAGTCGACCTGTTGCCTGCCCTTCCTTCCATTATCCGTCACCGAGACAAACTGAACAAAGTTCTGAGGTCGACCTTGTAAAGATAAGGATTCAGGTCTGTCTGCTGTTTACCTTTGCTCCTGCGCGCACTGCCCTTCTCTCCACATTTATGTGTTTGTTTCTTTGTCTATCTAATCTTTTGGGTTTTTATTTCTAATGAGGTCGACCAGTTTTCTATTTATTATTTTTTTTACTACGCATCAAGCTGCGCTGCTTGTCTTTGCTCCTGTGTGCTCGCGCACTCTCGCCTTTTCCAATTATTTTTATTTTTGATTTATTTTGTCAATTTTAAAAAAAAATACGCATCGTGCTGTGCTGTTTGTGTTTGCTTGAGTGCATTCGCGCGCTCTCGCTTTCTCCACTTTACAATTTTTTTGTTATTATTTATCTATTCCTGAGAGTTTATCTTATTTTTTATTTGTTTATTTAAATGAAGTCGACCTGTTGCCTGCCCTTCCTTCCATTATCCGTCACCGAGACAAACTGAACAAAGTTCTGAGGTCGACCTTGTAAAGATAAGGATTCAGGTCTGTCTGCTGTTTACCTTTGCTCCTGCGCGCACTGCCCTTCTCTCCACATTTATGTGTTTGTTTCTTTGTCTATCTAATCTTCTGGGTTTTTATTTCTAATGAGGTCGACCAGTTGTCTATTTATTATTTTTTTTTACTACGCATCAAGCTGCGCTGCTTGTCTTTGCTCCTGTGTGCAAGCGCACTCTCGCCTTTTCCACTTATTTTTATTTTTGATTTATTTTGTCAATTTAAAAAAACAATACGCATCGTGCTGTGCTGTTTGTGTTTGCTTGAGTGCATTTGCGCGCTCTCGCTTTCTCCACTTAACAAATTTTTTGTTATTATTTATCTATTCCTTAGAGTTTAACTTATTTTTTATTTGTTTATTTAAATGAAGTCGACCAGTTGCCTGCCCTTCCTTCCATTATCCGTCACCGAGACAAACTGAACAAAGTTCTGAGGTCGACCTTGTAAAGATAAGCATTCAGGTCTGTCTGCTGTTTACCTTTGCTCCTGCGCGCACTGCCCTTCTCTCCACATTTATGTGTTTTTTTGTTTGTCTATCTAATCTTTTGGGTTTTTATTTCTAATGAGGTCGACCAGTTGTCTATTTATTATTTTTTTTACTACGCATCAAGCTGCGCTGTTTGTCTTTGCTCCTGTGTGATCGTGCACTCTCGCCTTTTCCACTTATTTTTATTTTTGATTTCTTTTTGATTTATTTTGTCAATTTTTAAAAAAATACGCATCGTGCTGTGCTGTTTGTGTTTGCTTGAGTGCATTCGCGCGCTCTCGCTTTCTCCACTTTACAATTTTTTTGTTATTATTTATCTATTCCTGAGAGTTTATCTTATTTTTTATTTGTTTATTTAAATGAAGTCGACCAGTTGCCTGCCCTTCCTTCCATTATCCGTCACCGAGACAAACTGAACAAAGTTCTGAGGTCGACCTTGTAAAGATAAGGATTCAGGTCTGTCTGCTGTTTACATTTGCTCCTGCGCGCACTGCCCTTATCTCCACATTTATGTGTTTGTTTGTTTGTCTATCTAATCTTTTGGGTTTTTATTTCTAATGAGGTCGACCAGTTGTCTATTTATTATTTTTTTTTACTATGCATCAAGCTGCGCTGCTTGTCTTTGCTCCTCTGTGCTCGCGCACTCTCGCCTTTTCCACTTATTTTTATTTTTGATTTATTTTGTCAATTTAAAAAAAAATACGCATCGTGCTGTGCTGTTTGTGTTTGCTTGAGTGCATTCGCGCGCTCTCGCTTTCTCCACTTTACAATTTTTTTGTTATTATTCATCTATTCCTGAGAATTTATCTTATTTTTTATTTGTTTATTTAAATGAAGTCGACCAGTTGCCTGCCCTTCCTTCCATTATCCTTCACCGAGACAATCTGAACAATGTTCTGAGGTCGACCTTGTAAAGATAAGGATTCAGGTCTGTCTGCTGTTTACCTTTGCTCCTGCGCGCACTGCCCTTCTCTCCACATTTATGTGTTTGTTTCTTTGTCTATCTAATCTTTTGGGTTTTTATTTCTATTGAGGTCGACCAGTTGTCTATTTATTATTTTTTTTACTACGCATCACGCTGCGCTGCTTGTCTTTGCTCCTGTGTGCTCGCGCACACTCGCCTTTTCCACTTATTTTTATTTTTTATTTATTTTCTCAATTTTTAAAAAAAATACGCATCGTGCTGTGCTGTTTGTGTTTGCTTGAGTACATTCGCGCGCTCTCGCTTTCTCCACTTTACAATTTTTTTGTTATTATTTATCTATTCCTGAGAGTTTATCTTATTTTTTATATGTTTATTTAAATGAAATCGACCAGTTGCCTGCCCTTCCTTCCATTATCCGTCACCGAGACAAACTGAACAAAGTTCTGAGGTCGACCTTGTAAAGATAAGCATTCAGGTCTGTCTGCTGTTTACCTTTGCTCCTGCGCGCACTGCCCTTCTCTCCACATTTATGTGTTTGTTTGTTTGTCTATCTAATCTTTTGGGTTTTTATTTATAATGAGGTCGACCAGTTGTCTATTTATTATTTTTTTTACTACGCATCAAGCTGCGCTGCTTGTCTTTGCTCCTGTGTGCTCGTGCACTCTCGCCTTTTCCACTTATTTTTATTTTTGATTTCTTTTTGATTTATTTTGTCAATTTTTAAAAAAATACGCATCGTGCTGTGCTGTTTGTGTTTGCTTGAGTGCATTCGCGCGCTCTCGCTTTCTCCACTTTACAATTTTTTTGTTATTATTCATCTATTCCTGAGAGTTTATATCTTATTTTTTATTTGTTTATTTAAATGAAGTCGACCAGTTGCCTGCCCTTCCTTCCATTATACTTCACCGACACAAACTGAACCAAGTTCTGAGGTCGACCTTGTAAAGATAAGGATTCCGGTCTGTCTGCTGTTTACCTTTGCTCCTGCGCGCACTGCCCTTCTCTCCACATTTATGTGTTTGTTTCTTTGTCTATCTAATCTTTTGGGTTTTTATTTCTATTGAGGTCGACCAGTTGTCTATTTATTATTTTTTTTACTACGCATCACGCTGCGCTGCTTTTCTTTGCTCCTGTGTGCTCGCGCACACTCGCCTTTTCCACTTATTTTTATTTTTGATTTATTTTCTCAATTGTAAAAAAAAAATACGCATCGTGCTGTGCTGTTTGTGTTTGCTTGAGTGCATTCGCGCGCTCTCGCTTTCTCCACTTTACAATTTTTTTGTTATTATTTATCTATTCCTGAGAGTTTATCTTATTTTTTATTTGTTTATTTAAATGAAGTCGACAAGTTGCCTGCCCTTCCTTCCATTATCCGTCACCGAGACAAACTGAACAAAGTTCTGAGGTCGACCTTGTAAAGATAAGGATTCAGGTCTGTCTGCTGTTTACCTTTGCTCCTGCCCGCACTGCCCTTCTCTCCACATTTATGTGTTTGTTTGTTTGTCTATTTAATCTTTTGGGTTTTTATTTCTAATGAGGTCGACCAGTTGTCTATTTATTATTTTTTTTACTACGCATCAAGCTGCGCTGCTTGTCTTTGCTCCTGTGTGCTCGCGCACTCTCGCCTTTTCCACTTATTTTTATTTTTGATTTATTTTGTCAATTTTAAAAAAAAATACGCATCGTGCTGTGCTGTTTGTGTTTGCTTGAGTACATTCGCGCGCTCTCGCTTTCTCCACTTTACAATTTTTTGTTATTATTTATCTATTCCTGAGAGTTTATCTTATTTTTTATATGTTTATTTAAATGAAGTCGACCAGTTGCCTGCCCTTCCTTCCATTATCCGTCACCGAGACAAACTGAACAAAGTTCTGAGGTCGACCTTGTAAAGATAAGCATTCAGGTCTGTCTGCTGTTTACCTTTGCTCCTGCGCGCACTGCCCTTCTCTCCACATTTATGTGTTTGTTTGTTTGTCTATCTAATCTTTTGGGTTTTTATTTCTAATGAGGTCGACCAGTTGTCTATTTATTATTTTTTTTACTACGCATCAAGCTGCACTGCTTGTCTTTGCTCCTGCGTGATCGTGCACTCTCGCCTTTTCCACTTATTTTTATTTTTGAATTCTTTTTGATTTATTTTGTCAATTTTTAAAAAAATACGCATCGTGCTGTGCTGTTTGTGTTTGCTTGAGTGCATTCGCGCGCTCTCGCTTTCTCCACTTTACAATTTTTTTGTTATTATTTATCTATTCCTGAGAGTTTATCTTATTTTTTATTTGTTTATTTAAATGAAGTCGACCAGTTGCCTGCCCTTCCTTCCATTATCCGTCACCGAGACAAACTGAACAAAGTTCTGAGGTCGACCTTGTAAAGATAAGGATTCAGGTCTGTCTGCTGTTTACATTTGCTCCTGCGCGCACTGCCCTTATCTCCACTGTTATGTGTTTGTTTGTTTGTCTATCTAATCTTTTGGGTTTTTATTTCTAATGAGGTCGACCAGTTGTCTATTTATTATTTTTTTTTACTATGCATCAAGCTGCGCTGCTTGTCTTTGCTCCTGTGTGCTCGCGCACTCTCGCCTTTTCCACTTATTTTTATTTTTGATTTATTTTGTCAATTTAAAAAAAAATACGCATCGTGCTGTGCTGTTTGTGTTTGCTTGAGTGCATTCGCGCGCTCTCGCTTTCTCCACTTTACAATTTTTTTGTTATTATTCATCTATTCCTGAGAATTTATCTTATTTTTTATTTGTTTATTTAAATGAAGTCGACCAGTTGCCTGCCCTTCCTTCCATTATCCTTCACCGAGACAATCTGAACAATGTTCTGAGGTCGACCTTGTAAAGATAAGGATTCAGGTCTGTCTGCTGTTTACCTTTGCTCCTGCGCGCACTGCCCTTCTCTCCACATTTATGTGTTTGTTTCTTTGTCTATCTAATCTTTTGGGTTTTTATTTCTATTGAGGTCGACCAGTTGTCTATTTATTATTTTTTTTACTACGCATCACGCTGCGCTGCTTGTCTTTGCTCCTGTGTGCTCGCGCACACTCGCCTTTTCCACTTATTTTTATTTTTTATTTATTTTCTCAATTTTTAAAAAAAATACGCATCGTGCTGTGCTGTTTGTGTTTGCTTGAGTGCATTCGCGCGCTCTCGCTTTCTCCACTTTACAATTTTTTTGTTATTATTTATCAATTCCTGAGAGTTTATCTTATTTTTTATTTGTTTATTTAAATGAAGTCGACCAGTTGCCTGCCCTTCCTTCCATTATCCGTCACCGAGACAAACTGAACAAAGTTCTGAGGTCGACCTTGTAAAGATAAGGATTCAGGTCTGTCTGCTGTTTACCTTTGCTCCTGCGCTCACTGCCCTTCTCTCCACATTTATGTGTTTGTTTCTTTGTCTATCTAATCTTTTGGGTTTTTATTTCTAATGAGGTCGACCAGTTGTCTATTTATTATTTTTTTTACTACGCATCAAGATGCGATGCTTGTCTTTGCTCCTGTGTGCTCGCGCACTCTCGCCTTTTCCACTTATTTTTATTTTTGATTTATTTTGTCAATTTTAAAAAAAAATACGCATCGTGCTGTGCTGTTTGTGTTTGCTTGGGTGCATTCGCGCGCTCTCGCTTTCTCCACTTTACAATTTTTTTGTTATTATTTATCTATTCCTGAGAGTTTATCTTATTTTTTATTTGTTTATTTAAATGAAGTCGACCAGTTGCCTGCCCTTCCTTCCATTATCCGTCACCGAGACAAACTGAACAAAGTTCTGAGGTCGACCTTGTAAAGATAAGGATTCAGGTCTGTCTGCTGTTTACCTTTGCTCCTGCGCGCACTGCCCTTCTTTCCACATTTATGTGTTTGTTTGTTTGTCTATCTTATCTTTTGGGTTTTTATTTCTAATGAGGTCGACCAGTTGTCTATTTATTATTTTTTTTACTACGCATGAAGCTGCGCTGCTTGTCTTTGCTCCTGTGTGCTCGCGCACTCTCGCCTTTCCACTTATTTTCATTTTTGATTTATTTTGTCAATTTGAAAAAAAAATACGCATCGTGCTGTGTTGTTTGTGTTTGCTTGAGTGCATTCGCGCGCTCTCTCTTTCTCCACTTTACAATCTTTTGTTATTATTTATCTATTCCTGAGAGTTTATCTTATTTTTTATTTGTTTATTTAAATGAAGTCGACCAGTTGCCTGCCCTTCCTTCCATTATCCGTCACCGAGACAAACTGAACAAAGTTCTGAGGTCGACCTTGTAAAGATAAGAATTCAGGTCTGTCTGCTGTTTACCTTTGCTCCTGCGCGCACTGCCCTTCTCTCCACATTTATGTGTTTGTTTGTTTGTCTATCTAATCTTTTGGGTTTTTATTTATAATGAGGTCGACCAGTTGTCTATTTATTATTTTTTTTACTACGCATCAAGCTGCGCTGGTTCTCTTTGCTCCTGTGTGCTCGTGCACTCTCGCCTTTTCCACTTATTTTTATTTTTGATTTATTTTTTCAATTTAAAAAAAATACGCATCGTGCTGTGCTGTTTGTGTTTGCATGAGTGCATTCGCGCGCTCTCGCTCTCTCCACTTTACAATTTTTTTGTTATTATTTATCTATTCCTGAGAGTTTATCTTATTTTTTATTTGTTTATTTAAATGAAGTCGACCAGTTGCCTGCCCTTCCTTCCATTATCCGTCACCGAGACAAACAGAACAAAGTTGTGAGGTCGACCTTGTAAAGATAAGGATTCAGGTCTGTCTGCTGTTTACCTTTGCTCCTGCGCGCACTGCCCTTCTCTCCACATTTATGTGTTTGTTTGTTTGTCTATCTAATCTTTTGGGTTTTTATTTCTAATGAGGTCGACCAGTTGTCTATTTATTATTTTTTTTACTACGCCTCATTTGCGCTGCTTGTGTTTGCTCCTGTGTGCTCGCGCACTCTCGCCTTTTCCACTTATTTTTATTTTTGATTTATTTTTGATTTATTTTTTCAATTTTAAAAAAAAAAACGCATCGTGCTGTGCTGTTTGTGTTTGCTTGAGTGCATTCGCGCGCTCTCGCTTTCTCCACTTTACAATTTTTATGTTATTATTTATCTATTCCTGAGAGTTTATCTTATTTTTTATTTGTTTATTTAAATGAAGTCGACCAATTGCCTGCCCTTCCTTCCATTATCCGTCACGGAGACAAACTGAACAAAGTTCTGAGGTCGACCTTGTAAAGATAAGCATTCAGGTCTGTCTGCAGTTTACCTTTGCTCCTGCCCGCACTGCCATTCTCTACACATTTATGTGTTTGTTTGTTTGTCTATCTAATCTTTTGGGTTTTTATTTCTAATGAGGTCGACCAGTTGTCTATTTATTATTTTTTTTACTACGCATCAAGCTGCGCTGCTTGTCTTTGCTCCTGTGTGCTCGCGCACTCTCGCCTTTCCCACTTATTTTTATTTTTGATTTATTTTTGATTTATTTGGTCAATTTTAAAAAAAAATACGCATCGTGCTGTGCTGTTTGTGTTTGCTTGAGTGCATTCGCGCGCTCTCGCTTTCTCCACTTTACAATTTTTATGTTATTATTTATCTATTCCTGAGAGTTTATCTTATTTTTTATTTGTTTATTTAAATGAAGTCGACCAGTTGCCTGCCCTTCCTTCCATTATCCGTCACCGAGACAAACTGAACAAACTTCTGAGGTCGACCTTGTAAAGATAAGCATTCAGGTCTGTCTGCTGTTTACCTTTGCTCCTGCGCGCACTGCCCTTCTCTCCACATTTATGTGTTTGTTTGTTTGTCTATCTAAACTTTTGGGTTTTTATTTATAATGAGGTCGATCAGTTGTCTATTTATTATTTTTTTTTACTACGCATCAAGCTGCGCTGCTTGTGTTTGCTCCTGTGTGCTCGCGCACTCTCGCCTTTTCCACTTATTTTTATTTTTGATTTATTTTTGATTTATTTTGTCAATTTTAAAAAAAATACGCATCGTGCTGTGCTGTTTGTGTTTGCTTGAGTGCATTCGCGCGCTCTCGCTTTCTCCACTTTACAATTTTTTTGTTATTATTTATCTATTCCTGAGAGTTTATCTTATTTTTTATTTGTTTATTTAAATGAAGTCGACCAGTTGCCTGCCCTTCCTTCCATTATCCGTCACCAAGACAAACTGAACAAAGTTCTGAGGTCGACCTTGTAAAGATAAGGATTCAGGTCTGTCAGCTGTTTACCTTTGCTCCTGCGCGCACTGCCCTTCTCTCCACATTTATGTGTTTGTTTCTTTGTCTATCTAATCTTTTGGGATTTATTTCTAATGAGGTCCACCAGTTGTCTATTTATTGTTTTTTTTACTACGCATCAAGCTGCGCTGCATGTCTTTGATCCTGTGTGCTCGCGGACTCTCGCCTTTTCCACTTATTTTTATTTTTGATTTATTTTTGATTTATTTTGTCAATTTAAAAAAAAATACGCATCGTGCTGTGCTGTTTGTGTTTGCTTGAGTGCATTCGCGCCCTCTCGCTTTCTGCACTTTACAATTTTTTTGTTATTATTTATCTATTCCTGAGAGTTTATCTTATTTTTTATTTGTTTATTTAAATGAAGTCGACCAGTTGCCTGCCCTTCCTTCCATTATCCGTCACCGAGACAAACTGAACAAAGTTCTGAGGTCGACCTTGTAAAGATAAGGATTCAGGTCTGTCTGCTGTTTACCTTTGCTCCTGCGCGCACTGCCCTTCTCTCCACATTTATGTGTTTGTTTGTTTGTCTATCTAATCTTTTGGGTTTTTATTTCTAATGAGGTCGACCAGTTGTCTATTTATTATTTTTTTTACTACGCAACAAGCTGCGCTGCTTGTCTTTGCTCCTGTGTGCTTGCGCACTATCGCCTTTTCCACTTATTTTTATTTTCGATTTATTTTTGATTTATTTTGTCAATTTAAAAAAAATACGCATCGTGCTGTGCTGTTTGTGTTTGCTGGAGTGCATTCGCGCGCTCTCGCTTTCTCCACTTTACAATTTTTTTGTTATTTTTTATCTATCCCTGAGAGTTTATCTTATTTTTTATTTGTTTATTTAAATGAAGTCGACCAGTTGCCTGCCCTTCCTTCCATTATCCGTCACCGAGACAAACTGAACAAAGTTCTGAGGTCGACCTTGTAAAGATAAGGATTCAGGTCTGTCTGCTGTTTACCTTTGCTCCTGCGCGAACTGCCCTTCTCTCCACATTTATGTGTTTGTTTGTTTGTCTATCTAATGTTTTGGGTTTTTATTACTAGTGAGGTCGACCAGTTGTCTATTTATTATTTTTTTTACTACGCATCAAGATGCGCTGCTTGTCTTTGCTCCTGTGTGCTCGCGCACTCTCGCCTTTTCCACTTATTTTTATTTTTGATTTATTTTTGATTTATTTTGTCAATTTAAAAAAAATACGCATCGTGCTGTGCTGTTTGTGTTTGCTTGAGTGCATTCGCGCGCTCTCGCTTTCTCCACTTTACAATTTTTTTTGTTATTATTTATCTATTCCTGATAGTTTATCTTAATTTTTATTTGTTTATTTAAATGAAGTTGACCAGTTGCCTGCCCTTCCTTCCATTATCCGTCACCGAGACAAACTGAACAAAGTTCTGAGGTCGACCTTGTAAAGATAAGGATTCAGGTCTGTCTGCTGTTTACCTTTGCTCCTGCGCGCACTGCCCTTCTCTCCACATTTATGTGTTTGTTTGTTTGTCTATCTAATCTTTTGGGTTTTTATTTCTAATGAGGTCGACCAGTTGTCTATTTATTATTTTTTTTACTACTCATCAAGCTGCGCTGCTTGTCTTTGCTCCTGTGTGCTCGCGCACTCTCGCCTTTTCCACTTATTTTTATTTTTGATTTATTTTTGATTTATTTTGTCAATTTAAAAAAAATACGCATCGTGCTGTGCTGTTTGTGTTTGCTTGAGTGCATTCGCGCGCTCTCGCTTTCTCCACTTTACAAATTTTTTGTTATTATTTATCTATTCCTGAGAGTTTATCTTATTTTTATTTGTTTATTTACATGAAGTCGACCAGTTGCCTGCCCTTCCTTCCATTATCCGTCACCGAGACAAACTGAACAAAGTTCTGAGGTCGAACTTGTAAAGATAAGGATTCAGGTCTGTCTGCTGTTTACCTTTGCTCCTGCGCGCACTGCCCTTCTCTCCATATTTATGTGTTTGTTTGTTTGTCTATCTAATCTTTTGGGATTTATTTCTAATGAGGTCGACCAGTTGTCTATTTATTGTTTTTTTTACTATGCATCAAGCTGCGCTGCATGTCTTTGATCCTGTGTGCTCGCGGACTCTCGCCTTTTCCACTTATTTTTATTTTTGATTTATTTTTGATTTATTTTGTCAATTTAAAAAAAAATACGCATCGTGCTGTGCTGTTTGTGTTTGCTTGAGTGCATTCGCGCGCTCTCGCGTTCTCCACTTTACAATTTTTTTGTTATTATTTATCTATTCCTGAGAGTTTATCTTATTTTTTATTTGTTTATTTAAAAGAAGTCGACCAGTTGCCTGCCCTTCCTTCCATTATCCGTCACCGAGACAAACTGAACAAAGTTCTGAGGTCGACCTTGTAAAGATAAGGATTCAGGTCTGTCTGCTGTTTACCTTTGCTCCTGCGCGCACTGCCCTTCTCTCCACATTTATGTGTTTGTTTGTTTGTCTATCTAATCTTTTGGGTTTTTATTTCTAATGAGGTCGACCAGTTGTCTATTTATTATTTTTTTTACTACGCAACAAGCTGCGCTGCTTGTCTTTGCTCCTGTGTGCTCGCGCACACTCGCCTTTTCCACTTATTTTTATTTTCGATTTATTTTTGATTTATTTTGTCAATTTAAAAAAAAATACGCATCGTGCTGTGCTGTTTGTGTTTGCTGGAGTGCATTCGCGCGCTCTCGCTTTCTCCACTTTACAATTTTTTTGTTATTTTTTATCTATCCCTGAGAGTTTATCTTATTTTTTATTTGTTTATTTAAATGAAGTCGACCAGTTGCCTGCCCTTCCTTCCATTATCCGTCACCGAGACAAACTGAACAAAGTTCTGAGGTCGACCTTGTAAAGATAAGGATTCAGGTCTGTCTGCTGTTTACCTTTGCTCCTGCGCGAACTGCCCTACTCTCCACCTTTATGTGTTTGTTTGTTTGTCTATCTAATGTTTTGGGTTTTTATTACTAGTGAGGTCGACCAGTTGTCTATTTATTATTTTTTTTACTACGCATCAAGATGTGCTGCCTGTCTTTGCTCCTGTGTGCTCGCGCACTCTCGCCTTTTCCACTTATTTTTATTTTTGATTTATTTTTGATTTATTTTGTCAATTTAAAAAAAATACGCATCGTGCTGTGCTGTTTGTGTTTGCTTGAGTGCATTCGCGCGCTCTCGCTTTCTCCACTTTACAATTTTTTTTGTTATTATTTATCTATTCCTGATAGTTTATCTTAATTTTTATTTGTTTATTTAAATGAAGTCGACCAGTTGCCTGCCCTTCCTTCCATTATCCGTCACCGAGACAAACTGAACAAAGTTCTGAGGTCGACCTTGTAAAGATAAGGATTCAGGTCTGTCTGCTGTTTACCTTTGCTCCTGCGCGCACTGCCCTTCTCTCCACATTTATGTGTTTGTTTGTTTGTCTATCTAATCTTTTGGGTTTTTATTTCTAATGAGGTCGACCAGTTGTCTATTTATTATTTTTTTTACTACGCATCAAGCTCCGCTGCTTGTCTTTGCTCCTGTGTGCTCGCGCACTCTCGCCTTTTCCACTTATTTTTATTTTTGATTTATTTTTGATTTATTTTGTCAATTTAAAAAAAATACGCATCGTGCTGTGCTGTTTGTGTTTGCTTGAGTGCATTCGCGCGCTCTCGCTTTCTCCACTTTACAATTTTTTTGTTATTATTTATCTATTCCTGAGAGTTTATCTTATTTTTATTTGTTTATTTACATGAAGTCGACCAGTTGCCTGCCCTTCCTTCCATTATCCGTCACCGAGACAAACTGAACAAAGTTCTGAGGTCGACCTTGTAAAGATAAGGATTCAGGTCTGTCTGCTGTTTACCTTTGCTCCTGCGCGCACTGCCCTTCTCTCCATATTTATGTGTTTGTTTGTTTGTCTATCTAATCTTTTGGGATTTATTTCTAATGAGGTCGACTAGTTGTCTATTTATTGTTTTTTTTACTACGCAACAAGCTGCGCTGCATGTCTTTGCTCCTGTGTGCTCGCGCACTCTCGCCTTTTCCACTTATTTTTATTTTTGATTTATTTTTGATTTATTTTGTCAATTTAAAAAAAATACGCATCGTGCTGTGCTGTTTGTGTTTGCTTGAGTGCATTCGCGCGCTCTCGCTTTCTCCACTTTACAATTTTTTTTGTTATTATTTATCTATTCCTGATAGTTTATCTTAATTTTTATTTGTTTATTTAAATGAAGTCGACCAGTTGCCTGCCCTTCCTTCCATTATCCGTCACCGAGACAAACTGAACAAAGTTCTGAGGTCGACCTTGTAAAGATAAGGATTCAGGTCTGTCTGCTGTTTACCTTTGCTCCTGCGCGCACTGCCCTTCTCTCCACATTTATGTGTTTGTTTGTTTGTCTATCTAATCTTTTGGGTTTTTATTTCTAATGAGGTCGACCAGTTGTCTATTTATTATTTTTTTTACTACGCATCAAGCTCCGCTGCTTGTCTTTGCTCCTGTGTGCTCGCGCACTCTCGCCTTTTCCACTTATTTTTATTTTTGATTTATTTTTGATTTATTTTGTCAATTTAAAAAAAATACGCATCGTGCTGTGCTGTTTGTGTTTGCTTGAGTGCATTCGCGCGCTCTCGCTTTCTCCACTTTACAATTTTTTTGTTATTATTTATCTATTCCTGAGAGTTTATCTTATTTTTATTTGTTTATTTACATGAAGTCGACCAGTTGCCTGCCCTTCCTTCCATTATCCGTCACCGAGACAAACTGAACAAAGTTCTGAGGTCGACCTTGTAAAGATAAGGATTCAGGTCTGTCTGCTGTTTACCTTTGCTCCTGCGCGCACTGCCCTTCTCTCCATATTTATGTGTTTGTTTGTTTGTCTATCTAATCTTTTGGGATTTATTTCTAATGAGGTCGACTAGTTGTCTATTTATTGTTTTTTTTACTACGCAACAAGCTGCGCTGCATGTCTTTGATCCTGTGTGCTCGCGGACTCTCGCCTTTTCAACTTATTTTTATTTTTGATTTATTTTTGATTTATTTTGTCAATTTAAAAAAAATACGCATCGTGCTGTGCTGTTTGTGTTTGCTTGAGTGCATTCGCGCGCTCTCGCGTTCTCCACTTTACAATTTTTTTGTTATTATTTATCTATTCCTGAGAGTTTATCTTATTTTTTATTTGTTTCTTTAAATGAAGTCGACCAGTTGCCTGCCCTTCCTTCCATTATCCGTCAGCGAGACAAACTGAACAAAGTTCTGAGGTCGACCTTGTAAAGATAAGGATTCAGGTCTGTCTGCTGTTTACCTTTGCTCCTGCGCGCACTGCCCTTCTCTCCACATTTATGTGTTTGTTTGTTTGTCTTTCTAATCTTTTGGGTTTTTATTTCTAATGAGGTCGACCAGTTGTCTATTTATTATTTTTTTTACTACGCATCAAGCTGCGCTGCTTGTCTTTGCTCCTGTGTGCTCGCGCACTCTCGCCTTTTCCACTTATTTTTATTTTTGATTTATTTTTGATTTATTTTGTCAATTTTAAAAAAAAATACGCATCGTGCTGTGCTGTTTGTGTTTGCTTGAGTGCATTCGCGCGCTCTCGCTTTCTCCACTTTACAATTTTTTTGTTATTATTTATCTATTCCTGAGAGTTTATCTTATTTTTTATTTGTTTATTTAAATGAAGTCGACCAGTTGCCTGCCCTTCCTTCCATTATCCGTCACCGAGACAAACTGAACAAACTTCTGAGGTCGACCTTGTAAAGATAAGGATTCAGGTCTGTCTGCTGTTTACCTTTGCTCCTGCGCGCACTGCCCTTCTCTCCACAATTATATGTTTGTTTGTTTGTCTATCTAATCTTTTGGGTTTTTATTTCTAATGAGGTCGACCAGTTGTCTATTTATTATTTTTTTTACTACGCATCAAGCTGCGCTGCTTGTCTATGCTCCTGTGTGCTCGCGCACTCTCGCCTTTTCCACTTATTTTTATTTTTGATTTATTTTGTCAATTTAAAAAAAAATACGCATCGTGCTGTGCTGTTTGTGTTTGCTTGAGTGCATTCGCGCGCTCTCGCTTTCTCCACTTTACAATTTTTTTGTTATTATTTATCTATTCCTGAGAGTTTATCTTATTTTTTATTTGTTTATTTAAATGAATTCGACCAGTTGCCTGCCCTTCCTTCCATTATCCGTCACCGAGACAAACTGAACAAGTACTGAGGTCGACCTTGTAAAGATAAGGATTCAGGTCTTTCTGCTGTTTACCTTTGCTCCTGCGCGCACTGCCCTTCTCTCCACATTTATGTGTTTGTTTTTTGTCTATCTAATCTTTTGGGTTTTTATTTCTAATGAGGTCGACCAGTTGTCTATTTATTATTTTTTTTACTACGCATCAAGCTGCGCTGCTTGTCTTTGCTCCTGTGTGCTCGCGCACTCTCGCCTTTTCCACTTATTTTTATTTTTGATTTATTTTTGATTTATTTTGTCAATTTAAAAAAAAAATACGCATCGTGCTTTGCTGTTTGTGTTTGCTTGAGTGCATTCGCGTGCTCTCGCTTTCTCCACTTTACAATTTTTTTGTTATTATTTATCTATTCCTGAGAGTTTATCTTATTTTATATTTGTTTATTTAAATGAAGTCGACCAGTTGCCTGCCCTTCCTTCCATTATCCGTCACCGAGACAAACTGAACAAAGTTCTGAGGTCGACCTTGTAAAGATAAGGATTCAGGTCTGTCTGCTGTTTACCTTTGCTCCTGCGCGCACTGCCCTTCTCTCCACATTTATGTGTTTGTTTGTTTGTCTATCTAATCTTTTGGGTTTTTATTTCTAATGAGGTCGACCAGTTGTCTATTTATTATTTTTTTTAATACGCATCAAGCTGCGCTGCTTGTCTTTGCTCCTGTGTGCTCGTGCACTCTCGCCTTTTCCACTTATTTTTATTTTTGGTTTATTTTTTATTTATTTTGTCAATTTTAAAAAAAAATACGCATCGTGCTGTGCTGTTTGTGTTTGCTTGAGTGCATTCGCGCGCTCTCGCTTTCTCCATTTTACAATTTTTTGTTATTATTTATCTATTCCTGAGAGTTTATCTTATTTTTTATTTGTTTATTTAAATGAAGTCGACCAGTTGCCTGCCCTTCCTTCCATTATCCGTCACCGAGACAAACAAAACAAAGTTCTGAGGTCGACATTGTAAAGATAAGGATTCAGGTCTGTCTGCTGTTTACCTTTGCTCCTGCGCGCACTGCCCTGCTCTCCACATTTATGTGTTTGTTTGTTTGTCTATCTAATCTTTTGGGTGTTTATTTCTAATGAGGTCGACCAGTTGTCTATTTATTATTTTTTTTACTACGCATCAAGCTGCGCTGCTTGTGTTTGCTCCTGTGTGCTCGCGCATTCTCGCCTTTTCCACTTATTTTTATTTTTGGTTTATTTTTGATTTATTTTGTCAATTTAAAAAAAAATACGCATCGTGCTGTGCTGTTTGTGTTTGCTTGAGTGCATTCGCGCGCTCTTGCTTTATCCACTTTACAATTTTTTTGTTATTATTTATCTATTCCTGAGAGTTTATCTTATATTTTATTTGTTTATTTAAATGAAGTCGACCAGTTGCCTGCCCTTCCTTCCATTATCCGTCACCGAGACAAACTGAACAAAGTTCTGAGGTCGACCTTGTAAAGATAAGGATTCAGGTCTGTCTGCTGTTTACCTTTGTCCTGCGCGCACTGCCCTTCTCTCCACATTTATGTGTTTGTTTCTTTGTCTATCTAATGTTTTGGGTTTTTATTTCTAATGAGGTCGACCAGTTGTCTATTTATTATTTTTTTTACTACGCATCAAGCTGCGCTGCTTGTCTTTGCTCCTGTGTGCTCGCGCACTCTCGCCTTTTCCACTTATTTTTATTTTTGATTTATTTTTCATTTATATTGTCAATTTAAAAAGAAATACGCTGGGGCTGGGGATATAGCCTAGTGGCAAGAGTGCCTGCCTCGAATACACGAGGCCCTAGGTTCGATTCCCCAGCACCACATATACAGAAAAAACGGCCAGAAGCGGCGCTGTGGCTCAAGAGGCAGAGTGCTAGCCTTGAGCGGGAAGAAGCCAGGGACAGTGCTCAGGCCCTGAGTCCAAGGCCCAGGACTGGCCAAAAAAAAAAAAAAAAAAAAAAAAAAGAAATACGCATCGTGCTGTGCTGTTTGTGTTTGCTTGAGTGCATTCGCGCGCTCTCGCTTTCTCCACTTTACAATTTTTTGTTATTATTTATCTATTCCTGAGAGTTTATCTTATTTTTTATTTGTTTATTTAAATGAAGTCGACCAGTTGCCTGCCCTTCCTTCCATTATCCGTCACCGAGACAAACAAAACAAAGTTCTGAGGTCGACATTGTAAAGATAAGGATTCAGGTCTGTCTGCTGTTTACCTTTGCTCCTGCGCGCACTGCCCTGCTCTCCACATTTATGTGTTTGTTTGTTTGTCTATCTAATCTTTTGGGTGTTTATTTCTAATGAGGTCGACCAGTTGTCTATTTATTATTTTTTTTACTACGCATCAAGCTGCGCTGCTTGTCTTTGCTCCTGTGTGCTCGCGCATTCTCGCCTTTTCCACTTATTTTTATTTTTGGTTTATTTTTGATTTATTTTGTCAATTTAAAAAAAAATACGCATCGTGCTGTGCTGTTTGTGTTTGCTTGAGTGCATTCGCGCGCTCTTGCTTTATCCACTTTACAATTTTTTTGTTATTATTTATCTATTCCTGAGAGTTTATCTTATTTTTTATTTGTTTATTTAAATGAAGTCGACCAGTTGCCTGCCCTTCCTTCCATTATCCGTCACCGAGACAAACTGAACAAAGTTCTGAGGTCGACCTTGTAAAGATAAGGATTCAGGTCTGTCTGCTGTTTACCTTTGTCCTGCGCGCACTGCCCTTCTCTCCACATTTATGTGTTTGTTTCTTTGTCTATCTAATGTTTTGGGTTTTTATTTCTAATGAGGTCGACCAGTTGTCTATTTATTATTTTTTTTACTACGCATCAAGCTGCGCTGCTTGTCTTTGCTCCTGTGTGCTCGCGCACTCTCGCCTTTTCCACTTATTTTTATTTTTGATTTATTTTTCATTTATATTGTCAATTTAAAAAGAAATACGCATCTTGCTGTGCTGTTTGTGTTTGCTTGAGTGCATTCGCGCGCTCTCGCTTTCTCCACTTTACAATTTTTTTGTTATTATTTATCTATTCCTGAGAGTTTATCTTATTTTTTATTTGTTTATTTAAATGAAGTCGACCAGTTGCCTGCCCTTCCTTCCATTATCCGTCACCGAGACAAACTGAACAAAGTTCTGAGGTCGACCTTGTAAAGATAAGCATTCAGGTCTGTCTGCTGTTTACCTTTGCTACTGCGCGCACTGCCCTTCTCTCCACATTTATGTGTTTGTTTGTTTGTCTATCTAATCTTTGGGTTTTTATTTCTAATGAGGTCGACCAGTTGTCTATTTATTATTTTTTTTACTACGCATCAAGCTGCGCTGCTTGTCTTTGCTCCTGTGTGCTCGTGCACTCTCGCCTTTTCCACTTATTTTTATTTTTTATTTCTTTTTGATTTATTTTGTCAATTTTTAAAAAAATACGCATCGTGCTGTGCTGTTTGTGTTTGCTTGAGAGCATTCGCGCGCTCTCGCTTTCTCCACTTTACAATTTTTTTGTTATTATTTATCTATTCCTGAGAGTTTATCTTATTTTTTATTTGTTTATTTAAATGAAGTCGACCAGTTGCCTGCCCTTCCTTCCATTATCCGTCACCGAGACAAACTGAACAAAGTTCTGAGGTCGACCTTGTAAAGATAAGGATTCAGGTCTGTCTGCTGTTTACCTTTGCTCCTGCGCGCACTGCCCTTCTCTCCACATTTATGTGTTTGTTTGTTTGTCTATTTAATCTTTTGGGTTTTTATTTCTAATGAGGTCGACCAGTTGTCTATTTATTATTTTTTTTACTACGCATCAATTTGCGCTGCTTGTCTTTGATCCTGTGTGCTCGCGCACTCTCGCCTTTTCCACTTATTTTTATTTTTGATTTATTTTGTCAATTTTAAAAAAAAATACGCATCGTGCTGTGCTGTTTGTGTTTGCTTGAGTGCATTCGCGCGCTCTCGCTTTCTCCACTTTACAATTTTTTTGTTATTATTTATCTATTCCTGAGAGTTTATCTTATTTTTTATTTGTTTATTTAAATGAAGTCGACCAGTTGCCTGCCCTTCCTTCCATTATCCGTCACCGAGACAAACTGAACAAAGTTCTGAGGTCGACCTTGTAAAGATAAGCATTCAGGTCTGTCTGCTGTTTACCTTTGCTCCTGCGCGCACTGCCCTTCTCTCCACATTTATGTGTTTGTTTGTTTGTCTATCTAATCTTTTGGGTTTTTATTTATAATGAGGTCGACCAGTTGTCTATTTATTATTTTTTTTTGTTTTGTTTTGTTTTTTTTGGCCAGTCCTGGGCCTTGGACTAAGGGCCTGAGCACTGTCCCTGGCTTCTTCCCGCTCAAGGCTAGCACTCTGCCACTTGAGCCACAGCGCCGCTTCTGGCCGTTTTCTGTATATGTGGTGCTGGGGAATCGAACCTAGGGCCTCGTGTATCCGAGGCAGGCACTCTTGCCACTAGTCTATATCCCCAGCCCTATTTATTATTTTTTTTACTACCCATCAAGCTGCGCTGCTTGTCTTTGCTCCTGTGTGCTCGTGCACTCCAACCTTTTCCACTTATTTTTATTTTTGATTTCTTTTTGATTTCTCTTGTCAATTTTTAAAAAAATACGCATCGTGCTGTGCTGTTTGTGTTTGCTTGAGTGCATTCGCGCGCTCTCGCTTTCTCCACTTTACAATTTTTTTGTTATTATTTATCTATTCCTGAGAGTTTATCTTATTTTTTATTTGTTTATTTAAATGAAGTCGACCAGTTGCCTGCCCTTCCTTCCATTATCCGTCACCGAGACAAACTGAACAAAGTTCTGAGGTCGACCTTGTAAAGATAAGGATTCAGGTCTGTCTGCTGTTTACCTTTGCTCCTGCGCGCACTGCCCTTCTCTCCACATTTATGTGTTTGTTTGTTTGTCTATCTAATCTTTTGGGTTTTTATTTCTAATGAGGTCGACCAGTTGTCTATTTATTATTTTTTTTTACTACGCATCAAGCTGCGCTGCTTGTCTTTGCTCCTGTGTGCTCGCGCACTCTCGCCTTTTCCACTTATTTTTATTTTTGATTTATTTTTTCAATTTAAAAAAAAATACGCATCGTGCTGTGCTGTTTGTGTTTGCTTGAGTGCATTCGCGCGCTCTCGCTTTCTCCACTTTACAATTTTTTTGTTATTATTCATCTATTCCTGAGAATTTATCTTATTTTTTATTTGTTTATTTAAATGAAGTCGACCAGTTGCCTGCCCTTCCTTCCATTATCCTTCACAGAGACAAACTGAACAAAGTTCTGAGGTCGACCTTGTAAAGATAAGGATTCAGGTCTGTCTGCTGTTTACCTTTGCTCCTGCGCGCACTGCCCTTCTCTCCACATTTATGTGTTTGTTTCTTTGTCTATCTAATCTTTTGGGTTTTTATTTCTATTGAGGTCGACCAGTTGTCTATTTATTATTTTTTTTACTACGCATCACGCTGCGCTGCTTGTCTTTGCTCCTGTGTGCTCGCGCACACTCGCCTTTTCCACTTAGTTTTATTTTTGATTTATTTTCTCAATTTCAAAAAAAAATACGCATCGTGCTGTGCTGTTTGTGTTTGCTTGAGTGCATTCGCGCGCTCTCGCTTTCTCCACTTTACAATTTTTTTGTTATTATTTATCTATTCCTGAGAGTTTATCTTATTTTTTATTTGTTTATTTAAATGAAGTCGACCAGTTGCCTGCCCTTCCTTCCATTATCCGTCACCGAGACAAACTGAACAAAGTTCTGAGGTCGACCTTGTAAAGATAAGGATTCAGGTCTGTCTGCTGTTTACCTTTGCTCCTGTGCGCACTGCCCTTCTCTCCACATTTATGTGTTTGTTTGTTTGTCTATCTTATCTTTTGGGTTTTTATTTCTAATGAGGTCGACCAGTTGTCTATTTATTTTTTTTTTTTACTACGCATCAAGCTGCGCTGCTTGTATTTGCTCCTGTGTGCTCGCGCACTCTCGCCTTTCCCACTTATTTTTATTTTTGATTTATTTTTGATTTATTTTGTCAATTTTAAAAAAAAATACGCATGGTGCTGTGCTGTTTGTGTTTGCTTGAGTGCATTCGCGCGCTCTCCCTTTCTCCACTTTACAATTTTTTTGTTATTATATATCTATTCCTGAGTGTTTATCTTGTTTTTTATTTGTTTATTTAAATGAAGTCGACCAGTTGCCTGCCCTTCCTTCCATTATCCGTCACCGAGACAAACTGAACAAAGTTCTGAGGTCGACCTTGAAAAGATAAGGATTCAGGTCTGTCTGCTGTTTACCTTTGCTCCTGCGCGCACTGCCCTTCTCTCCACATTGATGTGTTTGTTTGTTTGTCTATCTAATCTTTTGGGTTTTTATTTCTAATGAGGTCGACTAGTTGTCTATTTATTATTTTTTTTTACTACGCATCAAGCTGCGCTGCTTGTCTTTGCTCCTGTGTGCTCGCGCACTCTCGCCTTTTCCACTTATTTTTATTTTTGATTTATTTTTGATTTATTTTGTCAATTAAAAAAAATACGCATCGTGCTGTGCTGTTTGTGTTTGCTTGAGTGCATTCGCGCGCTCTCCCTTTCTGCACTTTACAATTTTTTTGTTATTATTTATCTATTCCTGAGAGTTTATCTTATTTTTTATTTGTTAATTTAAATGAAGTCGACCAGTTGCCTGCCCTTCCTTCCATTATCCGTCACCGAGACAAACTGAACAGAGTTCTGAGGTCGACCTTGTAAAGATAAGGATTCAGGTCTGTCTGCAGTTTACCTTTGCTCCTGCTCGCACTGCCCTTCTCTCCACATTTATGTGTTTGTTTGTTTGTCTATCTAATCTTTTGGGTTTTGATTTCTAATGAGGTCGACCAGTTGTCTATTTATTATTTTTTTTACTACGCATCAATTTGCGCTGCTTGTCTTTGCTCCTGTGTGCTCGCGCACTCTCGCCTTTTCCACTTATTTTTATTTTTGATTTATTTTGTCAATTTTAAAAAAAAATACGCATCGTGCTGTGCTGTTTGTGTTTGCTTGAGTGCATTCGCGCGCTCTCGCTTTCTCCACTTTACAATTTTTTTGTTATTATTTATCTATTCCTGATAGTTTATCTTATTTTTTATTTGTTTATTTAAATGAAGTCGACCAGTTGCCTGCCCTTCCTTCCATTATCCGTCACCGAGACAAACTGAACAATGTTCTGAGGTCGACCTTGTAAAGATAAGCATTCAGGTCTGTCTGCTGTTTACCTTTGCTCCTGCGCGCACTGCCCTTCTCTCCACATTTATGTGTTTGTTTGTTTGTCTATCTAATCTTTTGGGTTTTTATTTCTAATGAGGTCGACCAGTTTTCTATTTATTATTTTTTTTACTACGCATCAAGCTGCGCTGCTTGTCTTTGCTCCTGTGTGCTCGTGCACTCCAACCTTTTCCACTTATTTTTATTTTTGATTTCTTTTTGATTTCTCTTGTCAATTTTAAAAAAATACGCATCGTGCTGTGCTGTTTGTGTTTGCTTGAGTGCATTCGCGCGCTCTCGCTTTCTCCACTTTACAATTTTTTTGTTATTATTTATCTATTCCTGAGAGTTTATCTTATTTTTTATTTGTTTATTTAAATGAAGTCGACCAGTTGCCTGCCCTTCCTTCCATTATCCGTCACCGAGAGAAACTGAACAAAGTTCTGAGGTCGACCTTGTAAAGATAAGGATTCAGGTCTGTCTGCTGTTTACCTTTGCTCCTGCGCGCACTGCCCTTCTCTCCACATTTATGTGTTTGTTTGTTTGTCTATCTAATCTTTTGGGTTTTTATTTCTAATGAGGTCGACCAGTTGTCTATTTATTATTTTTTTTTACTACGCATCAAGCTGCGCTGCTTGTCTTTGCTCCTGTGTGCTCGCGCACTCTCGCCTTTTCCACTTATTTTTATTTTGATTTATTTTGTCAATTTTAAAAAAAATACGCATCGTGCTGTGCTGTTTGTGTTTGCTTGAGTGCATTCGCGCGCTCTCGCTTTCTCCACTTTACAATTTTTTTGTTATTATTCATCTATTCCTGAGAATTTATCTTATTTTTTATTTGTTTATTTAAATGAAGTCGACCAGTTGCCTGCCCTTCCTTCCATTATCCTTCACCGAGACAAACTGAACAAAGTTCTGAGGTCGACCTTGTAAAGATAAGGATTCAGGTCTGTCTGCTGTTTACCTTTGCTCCTGCGCGCACTGCCCTTCTCTCCACATTTATGTGTTTGTTTCTTTGTCTATCTAATCTTTTGGGTTTTTATTTCTATGAGGTCAACCAGTTGTCTATTTATTACTTTTTTTACTACGCATCACGCTGCGCTGCTTGTCTTTGCTCCTGTGTGCTCGCGCACACTCGCCTTTTCCACTTATTTTTATTTTTGATTTATTTTCTCAATTTCAAAAAAAAATACGCATCGTGCTGTGCTGTTTGTGTTTGCTTGAGTGCATTCGCGCGCTCTCCCTTTCTCCACTTTACAATTTTTTTGTTATTATATATCTATTCCTGAGTGTTTATCTTGTTTTTTATTTGTTTATTTAAATGAAGTCGACCAGTTGCCTGCCCTTCCTTCCATTATCCGTCACCGAGACAAACTGAACAAGTACTGAGGTCGACCTTGTAAAGATAAGGATTCAGGTCTGTCTGCTGTTTACCTTTGCTCCTGCGCGCACTGCCCTTCTCTCCACATTTATGTGTTTGTTTGTTTGTCTTTCTAATCTTTTGGGTTTTTATTTCTAATGAGGTCGACCAGTTGTCTATTTATTATTTTTTTTACTACGCATCAAGCTGCGCTGCTTGTCTTTGCTCCTGTGTGCTCGCGCACTCTCGCCTTTTCCACTTATTTTTATTTTTGATTTATTTTTGATTTATTTTGTCAATT
>NW_025957926.1:0-32172 GCF_023159225.1 Perognathus longimembris pacificus | reverse complement strand
AATATCTCCACTGAGATTAAGAAAAGCAGTAGCTTAATAAATTAAGTACTTCCCGGTATGGTTACTGTACTGGTAACTCCCCAAAAGAATCTGGATTGTGGTGAGGGAACAGAGAAAAAGCTGATTTAGGACCTGCGCTTACGAGGGGGTAGGCAGCTGTATATCAGGGAGTAAACCTTCTGAGAATAAAAACAGCTGGAGCTTGTTAAGGTAATTACATAGGGGAAAGGATAATGTACTGGGAATTCCTCCGAAGAATCTTATTTGTGGTGAGGGGAGAGAGATAAAACTCATTTAGGAACGACATGAACATGCTGCGTAGGTAGCTGTTTATCAGGAAATATCTTCACTGAGATTAAGAAAAGCAGTAGCTTATAAATTAAGTACTTCCTGGTATGGTTACTGTACTGGTAACTCCCCAAAAGAATCTGGATTGTGGTGAGGGAACAGAGAAAAAAGCTCATTTAGGACCTGCACTTACGAAGGGGGTAGGCAGCTGTATATCAGGGAGTAAACCTTGTGAGAATAAAAACAGCTGGAGCTTGTTAAGGTAATTACACAGGGGAAAGGATAAAGTACTGCGAATTCCTCAGAAGAATCTGATTTGTGGTGAGGGTAGAGAGATTAAAGCTCATTTTGGAACGACATGAACATGCTGCGTAGGTAGCTGTTGATCAGTAAATATCTCCACTGAGATTAAGAAAAGTAGTAGCTAAATAAATTAAGTACTTCCTGGTATGGTTACTGTACTGGTAACTCCCAAAAAGAATCTAGATTGTGGTGAGGGAAAAGAGAAAAAAGCTCATTTAGGACCTGCACTTACGAAGGGGTAGGCAGCTGTATATCAGGGAGTAAACCTTCTGAGAATAAAAACAGCTGGAGCTTGTTAAGGTAATTACACAGGGGAAATTATAAAGTACTGGGAACTCCTCTGAAGAATCTGATTTGTGGTGAGGGGAGAGAGATAAAAGCTCATTTAGGAACGACATGAACATGCTGCGTAGGTAGCTGTTTATCAATAAATATCTCCACTGAGATTAAGAAATGCAGTAGCTTAATAAATTAAGTACTTCCTGGTATGGTTACTCTACTGGTAACTCCCCAAAAGAATCTGGATTGTGGTGAGGGAACAGAGAAAAAAGCTCATTTAGGACCTGCACTTACGAAGGGGGTAGGCAGCTGTATATCAGGGAGTAAACATTCTGAGAATAAAAACAGCTGGAGCTTGTTAAGGTAATTACACAGCGGAAAGGATAATGTACTGGGAACTCCTCAGAAGAATCTATTTAGTGGTGAGGGGAGAGAGATAAGAGCTCATTTATGAACGACATGAACATGCTGCGTAGGTAGCTGTTTATCAGTAAATATCTCCACTGAGATTAAGAAAAGCAGTAGCTTTATAAATTAAGTACTTCCTGGTATGTTACTGTACTGGTAACTCCCCAAAAGAATCTGGATTGTGGTGAGGAACACAGAAAAAAAGCTCATTTAGGACCTGCACTTACGAAGGGGGTAGGCAGCTGTATATCAGGGAGTAAACCTTGTGAGAATAAAAACAGCTGGAGCTTGTTAAGGTAATTACACAGGGAAAGGATAATGTACTGGGAACTCCTCAGAAGAATCTGATTCGTGGTGAGGGGAGAGAGATAAAAGCTCATTTAGGAACGACATGAACATGCTGCGTAGGTAGCTGTTTATCAGTAAATATCTCCACTGAGATTAAGAAAAGCAGTAGCTTAATAAATTAAGTACTTCCTGGTATGGTTCCTCTACTGGTAACTCCCCAAAAGAATCTGGATTGTGGTGAGGGAACAGAGAAAAAAGCTCATTTAGGACCTGCACTTACGAAGGGGGTAGGCAGCTGTATATCAGGGAGTAAACCTTCTGAGAATAAAAACAGCTGGAGCTTGTTAAGGTAATTACACAGGGGAAAGGATAATGTACTGGGAACTCCTCAGAAGAATCTGATTTGTGGTGAGGGGAGAGAGATAAAAGCTCATTTTTGATCGACATGAACATGCTGCGTAGGAAGCTGTTTATCAGTAAATATCTCCACTGAGATTAAGAAAAGCAGTAGCTTAAATTATGTACTTCCTGGTATGTTGATTGTACTGGTAACTGCCCAAAAGAATCTGGATTGTGGTGAGGGAACAGAGAAAATAGCTCATTTAGGACCTGCACTGACAAAGGGGGTAGGCACCTGTATATCAGGGAGTAAACCTTCTGAGAATAAAAACAGCTGGAGCTTGTTAAGGTAATAACACAGGGGAAAGGATAATGTACTGGGAACTCCTCAGAAGAATCTGATTTCTTTTGAGGGGAGAGAGATAAAAGCTCATTTATGAACGACATGAACATGCTGCGTAGGTAGCTGTTTATCAGTAAATATCTCCACTGAGATTAAGAAAAGCAGTAGCTTAATAAATTAAGTACTTCCTGGTATGGTTACTGTACTGGTAACTCCCCAAAAGAATCTGGATTGTGGTGAGGGAATAGAGAAAAAAGCTCATTTAGGACCTGCACTTACGAAGGGGATAGGCAGCTGTATATCAGGGAGTAAACCTTCTGAGAATAAAAACAGCTGGAGCTTGTTAAGGTAATTACACAGGGGAAAGGATAATGTACTGGGAACTCCTCAGAAGAATCTGATTTGTGGTGAGGGGAGAGAGATAAAAGCTCATTTAGGAACGACATGAACATGCTGCGTAGGTAGCTGTTTATCAGTAAATATCTCCACTGAGATTAAGAAAAGCAGTAGCTTAATAAATTAAGTACTTCCCGGTATGGTTACTGTACTGGTAACTCCCCAAAAGAATCTGGATTGTGGTGAGGGAACAGAGAAAAAAGCTCATTTAGGACCTGCGCTTACGAAGGGGGTAGGCAGCTGTATATCAGGGAATAAACCTTCTGAGAATAAAAACAGCTGGAGCTTGTTAAGGTAATTACACAGGGGAAAGGATAATGTACTGGGAATTCCTCCGAAGAATCTGATTTGTGGTGAGGGGAGAGAGATAAAACTCATTTAGGAACGACATGAACATGCTGCCTAGGTAGCTGTTTATCAGTAAATATCTTCACTGAGATTAAGAAAAGCAGTAGCTTAATAAATTAAGTACTTCCTGGTATGGTTTCTGTACTGGTAACTCCCCAAAAGAATCTGGATTGTGGTGAGGGAACAGAGAAAAAAGCTCATTTAGGACCTGCCCTTACGAGGGGGTAGGCAGCTGTATATCAGGGAATAAAACTTTTGAGAATAAAAACAGCTGGAGCTTGTTAAGGTAATTACACAGGGGAAAGGATAATGTACTGGGAACTCCTCAGAAGAATCTGATTCGTGGTGATGGGAGAGAGATAAAAGCTCATTTAGGAACGACATGAACATGCTGCTTAGGTAGCTGTTTATCAGTAAATATCTCCACTGAGATTAAAAAAGAAGTAGCTTAATAAATTAAGTACTTCCTGGTATGATTACTGTACTGGAAACTCCCCAAAAGAATCTGGATTGTGGTGAGGGAACAGAGAAAAAACTCATTTATGACCTGCACTTACGAAAGGGGTAGGAAGCTGTATATCAGGGATTAAACCTTCTGAGAATAAAAACAGCTGGAGCTTGTTAAGGTAATTACACAGCGGAAAGGATAATGTACTGGGAACTCCTCAGAAGAATCTATTTAGTGGTGAGGGGAGAGAGATAAGAGCTCATTTATGAACGACATGAACATGCTGCGTAGGTAGCTGTTTATCAGTAAATATCTCCACTGAGATTAAGAAAAGCAGTAGCTTTATAAATTAAGTACTTCCTGGTATGGTTACTGTACTGGTAACTCCCCAAAAGAATCTGGATTGTGGTGAGGGAACACAGAAAAAAAGCTCATTTAGGACCTGCACTTACGAAGGGGGTAGGCAGCTGTATATCAGGGAGTAAACCTTGTGAGAATAAAAACAGCTGGAGCTTGTTAAGGTAATTACACAGGGAAAGGATAATGTACTGGGAACTCCTCAGAAGAATCTGATTCGTGGTGAGGGGAGAGAGATAAAAGCTCATTTAGGAACGACATGAACATGCTGCGTAGGTAGCTGTTTATCAGTAAATATCTCCACTGAGATTAAGAAAAGCAGTAGCTTAATAAATTAAGTACTTCCTGGTATGGTTCCTCTACTGGTAACTCCCCAAAAGAATCTGGATTGTGGTGAGGGAACAGAGAAAAAAGCTCATTTAGGACCTGCACTTACGAAGGGGGTAGGCAGCTGTATATCAGGGAGTAAACCTTCTGAGAATAAAAACAGCTGGAGCTTGTTAAGGTAATTACACAGGGGAAAGGATAATGTACTGGGAACTCCTCAGAAGAATCTGATTTGTGGTGAGGGGAGAGAGATAAAAGCTCATTTTTGATCGACATGAACATGCTGCGTAGGAAGCTGTTTATCAGTAAATATCTCCACTGAGATTAAGAAAAGCAGTAGCTTAAATTATGTACTTCCTGGTATGTTGATTGTACTGGTAACTGCCCAAAAGAATCTGGATTGTGGTGAGGGAACAGAGAAAATAGCTCATTTAGGACCTGCACTGACAAAGGGGGTAGGCACCTGTATATCAGGGAGTAAACCTTCTGAGAATAAAAACAGCTGGAGCTTGTTAAGGTAATAACACAGGGGAAAGGATAATGTACTGGGAACTCCTCAGAAGAATCTGATTTCTTTTGAGGGGAGAGAGATAAAAGCTCATTTATGAACGACATGAACATGCTGCGTAGGTAGCTGTTTATCAGTAAATATCTCCACTGAGATTAAGAAAAGCAGTAGCTTAATAAATTAAGTACTTCCTGGTATGGTTACTGTACTGGTAACTCCCCAAAAGAATCTGGATTGTGGTGAGGGAATAGAGAAAAAAGCTCATTTAGGACCTGCACTTACGAAGGGGATAGGCAGCTGTATATCAGGGAGTAAACCTTCTGAGAATAAAAACAGCTGGAGCTTGTTAAGGTAATTACACAGGGGAAAGGATAATGTACTGGGAACTCCTCAGAAGAATCTGATTTGTGGTGAGGGGAGAGAGATAAAAGCTCATTTAGGAACGACATGAACAAGCTGCGTAGGTAGCTGTTTATCAGTAAATATCTCCACTGAGATTAAGAAAAGCAGTAGCTTAATAAATTAAGTACTTCCCGGTATGGTTACTGTACTGGTAACTCCCCAAAAGAATCTGGATTGTGGTGAGGGAACAGAGAAAAAAGCTCATTTAGGACCTGCGCTTACGAAGGGGGTAGGCAGCTGTATATCAGGGAATAAACCTTCTGAGAATAAAAACAGCTGGAGCTTGTTAAGGTAATTACACAGGGGAAAGGATAATGTACTGGGAATTCCTCCGAAGAATCTGATTTGTGGTGAGGGGAGAGAGATAAAACTCATTTAGGAACGACATGAACATGCTGCCTAGGTAGCTGTTTATCAGTAAATATCTTCACTGAGATTAAGAAAAGCAGTAGCTTAATAAATTAAGTACTTCCTGGTATGGTTACTGTACTGGTAACTCCCCAAAAGAATCTGGATTGTGGTGAGGGAACAGAGAAAAAAGCTCATTTAGGACCTGCCCTTACGAGGGGGTAGGCAGCTGTATATCAGGGAATAAAACTTTTGAGAATAAAAACAGCTGGAGCTTGTTAAGGTAATTACACAGGGGAAAGGATAATGTACTGGGAACTCCTCAGAAGAATCTGATTCGTGGTGATGGGAGAGAGATAAAAGCTCATTTAGGAACGACATGAACATGCTGCTTAGGTAGCTGTTTATCAGTAAATATCTCCACTGAGATTAAAAAAGAAGTAGCTTAATAAATTAAGTACTTCCTGGTATGATTACTGTACTGGAAACTCCCCAAAAGAATCTGGATTGTGGTGAGGGAACAGAGAAAAAACTCATTTATGACCTGCACTTACGAAAGGGGTAGGAAGCTGTATATCAGGGATTAAACCTTCTGAGAACAAAACAGCTGGAGCTTGTTAAGGTAATTACACAGGGGAAAGGATAATGTACTGGGAACTCCTCAGAAGAATCTGATTTGTGGTGAGGGGAGAGAGATAAAAGCTCATTTAGGAACGACATGAACATGCTGCGTAGGTAGCTGTTTATCAGTAAATATCTCCACTGAGATTAAGAAAAGCAGTAGCTTAATAAATTAAGTACTTCCTGGTATGGTTACTATACTGGTAACTCCCCCAAAGAATCTGGATTGTCGTGAGGGAACAGAGAAAAAAGCTCATTTAGGACCTGCACTTACGAAGGGGGTAGGCAGCTGTATATCAGGGAGTAAACCTTCTGAGAATAAAAACAGCTGGAGCTTGTTAAGGTAATTACACAGGGGAAAGGATAATGTACTGGGAACTCCTCAGAAGAATCTGATTTGTGGTGAGGGCAGAGAGATAAAAGCTCATTTTGGATCGACATGAACATGCTGCGTAGGAAGCTGTTTATCAGTAAATATATCCACTGAGATTAAGAAAAGCAGTAGCTTAAATTATGTACTTCCTGGTATGGTGACTGGACTGGTAACTCCCCAAAAGAATCTGGATTGTGGTGAGGGAACAGAGAAAATAGCTCATTTAGGACCTGCACTGACGAAGGTAGTAGGCACCTGTATATCAGGGAGTAAACCTTCTGAGAATAAAAACAGCTGGAGCTTGTTAAGGTAATTACACAGGGGAAAGGATAATGTACTGGGAACTCCTCAGAAGAATCTGATTTCTTTTGAGGGGAGAGAGATAAAAGCTCATTTATGAACGACATGAACATGCTGCGTAGGTAGCTGTTTATCAGTAAATATCTCCACTGAGATTAAGAAAAGCAGTAGCTTAATAAATTAAGTACTTCCTGGTATTGTTACTGTACTGGTAACTCCCCAAAAGAATCTGGATTGTGGTGAGGGAATAGAGAAAAAAGCTCATTTAGGACCTGCACTTACGAAGGGGGTAGGCAGCTGTATATCAGGGAGTAAACCTTCTGAGAATAAAAACAGCTGGAGCTTGTTAAGGTAATTACACAGGGGAAAGGATAATGTACTGGGAACTCCTCAGAAGAATCTGATTTGTGGTGAGGGGAGAGAGATAAAAGCTCATTAGGAACGACATGAACATCCTGCGTAGGTAGCTGTTTATCAGGAAATATCTCCACTGAGATTAAGAAAAGCAGTAGCTTAATAAATTAAGTACTTCCCGGTATGGTTACTGTACTGGTAACTCCCCAAAAGAATCTGGATTGTGGTGAGGGAACAGAGAAAAAAGCTCATTTAGGACCTGCCCTTACGAAGGGGGTAGGCAGCTGTATATCAGGGAATAAACCTTCTGAGAATAAAAACAGCTGGAGCTTGTTAAGGTAATTACACAGGGGAAAGGATAATGTACTGGGAACTCCTCAGAAGAATCTGATTTGTGGTGATGGGAGAGAGATAAAAGCTCATTTAGGAACGACATGAACATGCTGCTTAGGTAGCTGTTTATCAGTAAATATCTCCACTGAGATTAAAAAAGAAGTAGCTTAATAAATTAAGTACTTCCTGGTATGATTACTGTACTGGTAACTCCCAAAAAGAATCTGGATTGTGGTGAGGGAACAGAGAAAAAACTCATTTATGACCTGCACTTACGAAAGGGGTAGGAAGCTGTATATCAGGGATTAAACCTTCTGAGAATAAAAACAGCTGGAGCTTGTTAAGGTAATTACACAGGGGAAAGGATAATGTACTGGGAACTCCTCAGAAGAATCTGATTTCTTTTGAGGGGAGAGAGATAAAAGCTTATTTATGAACGACATGAACATGCTGTGTAGGTAGCTGTTTATCAGTAAATATCTCCACTGAGATTAAGAAAAGCAGTAGCTTAATAAATTAAGTACTTCCTGGTATGGTTACTGTACTGGTAACTCCCCAAAAGAATCTGGATTGTGGTGAGGGAATAGAGAAAAAAGCTAATTTAGGACCTGCACTTACGAAGGGGGTAGGCAGCTGTATATCAGGGAGTAAACCTTCTGAGAATAAAAACAGCTGGAGCTTGTTAAGGTAATTACACAGGGGAAAGGATAATGTACTGGGAACTCCTCAGAAGAATCTGATTTGTGGTGAGGGGAGAGAGATAAAAGCTCATTTAGGAACGACATGAACATGCTACGTAGGTAGCTGTTTATCAGTAAATATTTCCACTGAGATTAAGAAAAGCAGTAGCTTAATAAATTAAGTACTTCCCGGTATGGTTACTGTACTGGTAACTCCCCAAAAGAATCTGGATTGTGGTGAGGGAACAGAGAAAAAAGCTGATTTAGGACCTGCGCTTACGAAGGGGGTAGGCAGCTGTATATCAGGGAGTAAACCTTCTGAGAATAAAAACGGCTGGAGCTTGTTAAGGTAATTACACAGGGGAAATTATAAAGTACTGGGAACTCCTCTGAAGAATCTGATTTGTGGTGAGGGGAGAGAGAAAAAAGCTCATTTAGGACCTGCACTTACGAAGGGGGTAGGCAGCTGTATATCAGGGAGTAAACCTTCTGAGAATAAAAACAGATGGAGCTTGTTAAGGTAATTACAAAAGGGAAAGGATAATGTACTGGGAACTCCTCAGAAGTATCTGATTTGTGGTGAGGGGAGAGAGATAAAAGCTCATTTATGAACGACATGAACATGCTGCACACGTAGCTGTTTATCAGTAAATATCTCCACTGAGATTAAGAAAAGCCGTAGCTTAATAAATTAAGTACTTCCTGGTATGGTTACTGTACTGGTAACTCCCCAAAAGAATCTGGATTGTGGTGAGGGAACAGAGAAAAAAGCTCATTTAGGACCTGCACTTACGAAGGGGGTAGGCAGCTGTATATCAGGGAGTAAACATTCTGAGAATAAAAACAGCTGGAGCTTGTTAAGGTAATTACACAGGGGAAAGGATAATGTACTGGGAACTCCTCAGAAGAATCTGATTAGTGGTGAGGGGAGAGAGATAAAAGCTCATTTAGGAACGACATGAACATGCTGCGTAGGTAGCTGTTTATCAGTAAATATCTCCACTGAGATTAAGAAAAGCAGTAGCTTTATAAATTAAGTACTTCCTGGTATGGTTACTGTACTGGTAACTCCCCAAAAGAATCTGGATTGTGGTGAGGGAACACAGAAAAAAAGCTCATTTAGGACCTGCACTTACGAAGGGGGTAGGCAGCTGTATATCAGGGAGTAAACCTTGTGAGAATAAAAACAGCTGGAGCTTGTTAAGGTAATTACACAGGGAAAGGATAATGTACTGGGAACTCCTCAGAAGAATCTGATTCGTGGTGAGGGGAGAGAGATAAAAGCTCATTTAGGAACGACATGAACATGCTGCGTAGGTAGCTGTTTATCAGTAAATATCTTCACTGAGATTAAGAAAAGCAGTAGCTTAATAAATTAAGTACTTCCTGGTATGATTACTGTACTGGAAACTCCCCAAAAGAATCTGGATTGTGGTGAGGGAACAGAGAAAAAACTCATTTATGACCTGCACTTACGAAAGGGTTAGGAAGCTGTATATCAGGGATTAAACCTTCTGAGAATAAAAACAGCTGGAGCTTGTTAAGGTAATTACACAGGGGAAAGGATAATGTACTGGGAACTCCTCAGAAGAATCTGATTTGTGGTGAGGGGAGAGAGATAAAAGCTCATTTAGGAACGACATGAACATGCTGCGTAGGTAGCTGTTTATCAGTAAATATCTCCACTGAGATTAAGAAAAGCAGTAGCTTAATAAATTAAGTACTTCCTGGTATGGTTACTATACTGGTAACTCCCCCAAAGAATCTGGATTGTCGTGAGGGAACAGAGAAAAAAGCTCATTTAGGACCTGCACTTACGAAGGGGGTAGGCAGCTGTATATCAGGGAGTAAACCTTCTGAGAATAAAAACAGCTGGAGCTTGTTAAGGTAATTACACAGGGGAAAGGATAATGTACTGGGAACTCCTCAGAAGAATCTGATTTCTTTTGAGGGGAGAGAGATAAAAGCTCATTTATGAACGACATGAACATGCTGCGTAGGTAGCTGTTTATCAGTAAATATCTCCACTGAGATTAAGAAAAGCAGTAGCTTAATAAATTAAGTACTTCCTGGTATGGTTACTGTACTGGTAACTCCCCAAAAGAATCTGGATTGTGGTGAGGGAATAGAGAAAAAAGCTCATTTAGGACCTGCACTTACGAAGGGGGTAGGCAGCTGTATATCAGGGAGTAAACCTTCTGAGAATAAAAACAGCTGGAGCTTGTTAAGGTAATTACACAGGGGAAAGGATAATGTACTGGGAACTCCTCAGAAGAATCTGATTTGTGGTGAGGGGAGAGAGATAAAAGCTCATTTAGGAACGACATGAACATGCTGCGTAGGTAGCTGTTTATCAGTAAATATCTCCACTGAGATTAAGAAAAGCAGTAGCTTAATAAATTAAGTACTTCCCGGTATGGTTACTGTACTGGTAACTCCCCAAAAGAATCTGGATTGTGGTGAGGGAACAGAGAAAAAAGCTCATTTAGGACCTGCGCTTACGAAGGGGGTAGGCAGCTGTATATCAGGGAGTAAACCTTCTGAGAATAAAAACAGCTGGAGCTTGTTAAGGTAATTACACAGGGGAAAGGATAATGTACTGGGAATTCCTCCGAAGAATCTTATTTGTGGTGAGGGGAGAGAGATAAAACTCATTTAGGAACGACATGAACATGCTGCGTAGGTAGCTGTTTATCAGGAAATATCTTCACTGAGATTAAGAAAAGCAGTAGCTTAATAAATTAAGTACTTCCTGGTATGGTTACTGTACTGGTAACTCCCCAAAAGAATCTGGATTGTGGTGAGGGAACAGAGAAAAAAGCTCATTTAGGACCTGCACTTATGAAGGGGGTAGGCAGCTGTATATCAGGGAGTAAACCTTCTGAGAATAAAAACAGCTGGAGCTTGTTAAGGTAATTACACAGGGGAAAGGATAATGTACTGGGAACTCCTCAGAAGAATCTGATTTGTGGTGAGGGGAGAGAGATAAAAGCTCATTTAGGAACGACATGAACATGCTGCGTAGGTACCTGTTTATCAGTAAATATCTCCACTGAGATTAAGAAAAGCAGTAGCTTAATAAATTAAGTACTTCCTGGTATGGTTACTGTACTGGTAACTCCCCAAAAGAATCTGGATTGTGGTGAGGGAACAGAGAAAAAAGCTCTTTTAGGACCTGCCCTTACGAAGGGGGTAGGCAGCTGTATATCAGGGAATAAACCTTCTGAGAATAAAAACAGCTGGAGCTTGTTAAGGTAATTACACAGGGGAAAGGATAATGTACTGGGAACTCCTCAGAAGAATCTGATTTGTGGTGATGGGAGAGAGATAAAAGCTCATTTAGGAACGACATGAACATGCTGCTTAGGTAGCTGTTTATCAGTAAATATCTCCACTGAGATTAAAAAAGAAGTAGCTTAATAAATTAAGTACTTCCTGGTATGATTACTGTACTGGTAACTCCCAAAAAGAATCTGGATTGTGGTGAGGGAACAGAGAAAAATCTCATTTATGACCTGCACTTACGAAAGGGGTAGGAAGCTGTATATCAGGGATTAAACCTTCTGAGAATAAAAACAGCTGGAGCTTGTTAAGGTAATTACACAGGGGAAAGGATAATGTACTGGGAACTCCTCAGAAGAATCTGATTTGTGGTGAGTGGAGAGAGATAAAAGCTCATTTAGGAACGACATGAACATGCTGCTTAGGTAGCTGTTTATCAGTAAATATCTCCACTGAGATTAAGAAAAGCAGTAGCTTAAAAAATTAAGTACTTCCTGGTATGGTTACTGTACTGGTAACTCCCCCAAAGAATCTGGATTGTTGTGAGGGAAGAGAGAAAAAAGCTCATTTAGGACCTGCACTTACGAAGGGGGTAGGCAGCTGTATATCAGGGATTAAACCTTCTGAGAATAAAAACAGCTGGAGCTTGTTAAGGTAATTACACAGGGGAAAGGATAATGATCTGGGAACTCCTCAGAAGAATCTGATTTCTTCTGAGGGGAGAGAGATAAAAGCTCATTTATGAACGACATGAACATGCTGCTTAGGTAGCTGTTTATCAGTAAATATCTCCACTGAGATTAAGAAAAGCAGTAGCTTAAAAAATTAAGTACTTCCTGGTATGGTTACTGTACTGGTAACTCCCCAAAAGAATCTGGATTGTGGTGAGGGAAGAGAGAAAAAAGCTCATTTAGGACCTGCACTTACGAAGGGGGTAGGCAGCTGTATATCAGGGATTAAACCTTCTGAGAATAAAAACAGCTGGAGCTTGTTAAGGTAATTACACAGGGGAAAGGATAATGTACTGGGAACTCCTCAGAAGAATCTGATTGCTTCTGAGGGGAGAGAGATAAAAGCTCATTTATGAACGACATGAACATGCTGCTTAGGTAGCTGTTTATCAGTAAATATCTCCACTGAGATTAAAAAAGAAGTAGCTTAATAAATTAAGTACTTCCTGGTATGATTACTGTACTGGTAACACCCCAAAAGAATCTGGATTGTGGTGAGGGAACAGAGAAAAAACTCATTTATGACCTGCACTTACGAAGGGGGTAGGAAGCTGTATATCAGGGATTAAACCTTCTGAGAAAAAAAACAGCTGGAGCTTGTTAAGGTAATTACACAGGGGAAAGGATAATGCACTGGGAACTCCTCAGAAGAATCTGATTTGTGGTGAGGGGAGAGAGATAAAAGCTCATTTAGAACGACATGAACATGCTGCGTAGGTAGCTGTTTATCAGTAAATATCTCCACTGAGATTAAGAAAAGCAGTAGCTTAATAAATTAAGTACTTCCTGGTATGGTTACTGTACTGGTAACTCCCCCAAAGAATCTGGATTGTCGTGAGGGAACAGAGAAAAAAGCTCATTTAAGACCTGCACTTACGAAGGGGGTAGGCAGCTGTATATCAGGGAGTAAAGCTTCTGAGAATAAAAACAGCTGGAGCTTGTTAAGGTAATTAAACAGGGGAAAGGATAATGTACTGGGAACTCCTCAGAAGAATCTGATTTGTGGTGAGGGGAGAGAGATAAAAGCTCATTTAGGAACGACATGAATATGCTGCGTAGGTAGCTGTTTATCAGTAAATATCTCCACTGAGATTAAGAAAAGCAGTACCTTAATAAATTAAGTACTTCCTGGTATGGATACTGTACTGGTACCTCCCCAAAAGAATCTGGATTGTGGTGAGGGAACAGAGAAAAAAGCTCATTTAGGACCTGCACTTACGAAGGGGGTAGGCAGCTGTATATCAGGGATTAAACCTTCTGAGAATAAAAACAGCTGGAGCTTGTTAAGGTAATTACACAGGGGAAAGGATAATGTACTGGGAACTCCTCAGAAGAATCTGATTTGTGGTGAGGGGAGAGAGATAAAAGCTCATTTAGGAACGACATGAACATGCTGCGTAGGTAGCTGTTTATCAGTAAATATCTCCACTGAGATTAAGAAAAGCAGTAGCTTAATAAATTAAGTACTTCCTGGTATGGTTACTATACTGGTAACTCCCCCAAAGAATCTGGATTGTCGTGAGGGAACAGAGAAAAAAGCTCATTTAGGACCTGCACTTACGAAGGGGGTAGGCAGCTGTATATCAGGGAGTAAACCTTCTGAGAATAAAAACAGCTGGAGCTTGTTAAGGTAATTACACAGGGGAAAGGATAATGTACTGGGAACTCCTCAGAAGAATCTGATTTCTTTTGAGGGGAGAGAGATAAAAGCTCATTTATGAACGACATGAACATGCTGCGTAGGTAGCTGTTTATCAGTAAATATCTCCACTGAGATTAAGAAAAGCAGTAGCTTAATAAATTAAGTACTTCCTGGTATGGTTACTGTACTGGTAACTCCCCAAAAGAATCTGGATTGTGGTGAGGGAATAGAGAAAAAAGCTCATTTAGGACCTGCACTTACGAAGGGGGTAGGCAGCTGTATATCAGGGAGTAAACCTTCTGAGAATAAAAACAGCTGGAGCTTGTTAAGGTAATTACACAGGGGAAAGGATAATGTACTGGGAACTCCTCAGAAGAATCTGATTTGTGGTGAGGGGAGAGAGATAAAAGCTCATTTAGGAACGACATGAACATGCTGCGTAGGTAGCTGTTTATCAGTAAATATCTCCACTGAGATTAAGAAAAGCAGTAGCTTAATAAATTAAGTACTTCCCGGTATGGTTACTGTACTGGTAACTCCCCAAAAGAATCTGGATTGTGGTGAGGGAACAGAGAAAAAAGCTCATTTAGGACCTGCGCTTACGAAGGGGGTAGGCAGCTGTATATCAGGGAGTAAACCTTCTGAGAATAAAAACAGCTGGAGCTTGTTAAGGTAATTACACAGGGGAAAGGATAATGTACTGGGAATTCCTCCGAAGAATCTTATTTGTGGTGAGGGGAGAGAGATAAAACTCATTTAGGAACGACATGAACATGCTGCGTAGGTAGCTGTTTATCAGGAAATATCTTCACTGAGATTAAGAAAAGCAGTAGCTTAATAAATTAAGTACTTCCTGGTATGGTTACTGTACTGGTAACTCCCCAAAAGAATCTGGATTGTGGTGAGGGAACAGAGAAAAAAGCTCATTTAGGACCTGCACTTATGAAGGGGATAGGCAGCTGTATATCAGGGAGTAAACCTTCTGAGAATAAAAACAGCTGGAGCTTGTTAAGGTAATTACACAGGGGAAAGGATAATGTACTGGGAACTCCTCAGAAGAATCTGATTTGTGGTGAGGGGAGAGAGATACAAGCTCATTTAGGAACGACATGAACATGCTGCGTAGGTACCTGTTTATCAGTAAATATCTCCACTGAGATTAAGAAAAGCAGTAGCTTAATAAATTAAGTACTTCCTGGTATGGTTACTGTACTGGTAACTCCCCAAAAGAATCTGGATTGTGGTGAGGGAACAGAGAAAAAAGCTCATTTAGGACCTGCCCTTACGAAGGGGGTAGGCAGCTGTATATCAGGGAATAAACCTTCTGAGAATAAAAACAGCTGGAGCTTGTTAAGGTAATTACACAGGGGAAAGGATAATGTACTGGGAACTCCTCAGAAGAATCTGATTTGTGGTGATGGGAGAGAGATAAAAGCTCATTTAGGAACGACATGAACATGCTGCTTAGGTAGCTGTTTATCAGTAAATATCTCCACTGAGATTAAAAAAGAAGTAGCTTAATAAATTAAGTACTTCCTGGTATGATTACTGTACTGGTAACTCCCAAAAAGAATCTGGATTGTGGTGAGGGAACAGAGAAAAAACTCATTTATGACCTGCACTTACGAAAGGGGTAGGAAGCTGTATATCAGGGATTAAACCTTCTGAGAATAAAAACAGCTGGAGCTTGTTAAGGTAATTACACAGGGGAAAGGATAATGTACTGGGAACTCCTCAGAAGAATCTGATTTGTGGTGAGTGGAGAGAGATAAAAGCTCATTTAGGAACGACATGAACATGCTGCTTAGGTAGCTGTTTATCAGTAAATATCTCCACTGAGATTAAGAAAAGCAGTAGCTTAAAAAATTAAGTACTTCCTGGTATGGTTACTGTACTGGTAACTCCCCCAAAGAATCTGGATTGTTGTGAGGGAAGAGAGAAAAAAGCTCATTTAGGACCTGCACTTACGAAGGGGGTAGGCAGCTGTATATCAGGGATTAAACCTTCTGAGAATAAAAACAGCTGGAGCTTGTTAAGGTAATTACACAGGGGAAAGGATAATGATCTGGGAACTCCTCAGAAGAATCTGATTTCTTCTGAGGGGAGAGAGATAAAAGCTCATTTATGAACGACATGAACATGCTGCTTAGGTAGCTGTTTATCAGTAAATATCTCCACTGAGATTAAGAAAAGCAGTAGCTTAAAAAATTAAGTACTTCCTGGTATGGTTACTGTACTGGTAACTCCCCAAAAGAATCTGGATTGTGGTGAGGGAAGAGAGAAAAAAGCTCATTTAGGACCTGCACTTACGAAGGGGGTAGGCAGCTGTATATCAGGGATTAAACCTTCTGAGAATAAAAACAGCTGGAGCTTGTTAAGGTAATTACACAGGGGAAAGGATAATGTACTGGGAACTCCTCAGAAGAATCTGATTTCTTCTGAGGGGAGAGAGATAAAAGCTCATTTATGAACGACATGAACATGCTGCTTAGGTAGCTGTTTATCAGTAAATATCTCCACTGAGATTAAAAAAGAAGTAGCTTAATAAATTAAGTACTTCCTGGTATGATTACTGTACTGGTAACACCCCAAAAGAATCTGGATTGTGGTGAGGGAACAGAGAAAAAACTCATTTATGACCTGCACTTACGAAGGGGGTAGGAAGCTGTATATCAGGGATTAAACCTTCTGAGAAAAAAAACAGCTGGAGCTTGTTAAGGTAATTACACAGGGGAAAGGATAATGCACTGGGAACTCCTCAGAAGAATCTGATTTGTGGTGAGGGGAGAGAGATAAAAGCTCATTTAGGAACGACATGAACATGCTGCGTAGGTAGCTGTTTATCAGTAAATATCTCCACTGAGATTAAGAAAAGCAGTAGCTTAATAAATTAAGTACTTCCTGGTATGGTTACTGTACTGGTAACTCCCCCAAAGAATCTGGATTGTCGTGAGGGAACAGAGAAAAAAGCTCATTTAAGACCTGCACTTACGAAGGGGGTAGGCAGCTGTATATCAGGGAGTAAAGCTTCTGAGAATAAAAACAGCTGGAGCTTGTTAAGGTAATTAAACAGGGGAAAGGATAATGTACTGAGAACTCCTCAGAAGAATCTGATTTGTGGTGAGGGGAGAGAGATAAAAGCTCATTTAGGAACGACATGAATATGCTGCGTAGGTAGCTGTTTATCAGTAAATATCTCCACTGAGATTAAGAAAAGCAGTACCTTAATAAATTAAGTACTTCCTGGTATGGATACTGTACTGGTACCTCCCCAAAAGAATCTGGATTGTGGTGAGGGAACAGAGAAAAAAGCTCATTTAGGACCTGCACTTACGAAGGGGGTAGGCAGCTGTATATCAGGGATTAAACCTTCTGAGAATAAAAACAGCTGGAGCTTGTTAAGGTAATTACACAGGGGAAAGGATAATGTACTGGGAACTCCTCAGAAGAATCTGATTTGTGGTGAGGGGAGAGAGATAAAAACTCATTTAGGAACGACATGAACATGCTGCGTAGGTAGCTCTTTATCAGTAAATATATCCACTGAGATTAAGAAAAGCAGTAGCTTAATAAATTAAGTACTTCCTGGTATGGTTACTGTACTGGTAACTCCCCAAAAGAATCTGGATTGTGGTGAGGGAACAGAGAAAAAAGCTCATTTAGGACCTGCACTTACGAAAGGGGTAGGCAGCTGTATATCAGGGATTAAACCTTCTGAGAATAAAAACACCTGGAGCTTGTTAAGGTAATTACACAGGGGAAAGGATAATGTACTGGGAACTCCTCAGAAGAATCTGATTTGTGGTGAGGGGAGAGAGATAAAAGGTCATTTAGGAAGGACATGAACATGCTGCGTAGGTAGCTGTTTATCAGTAAATATCTCCACTGAGATTAAGAAAAGCAGTAGCTTAATAAATTAAGTACTTCCTGGTATGGTTACTGTACTGGTAACTCCCCCAAAGAATCTGGATTGTGGTGAGGGAACAGAGAAAAAAGCTCATTTAGGACCTGCACTTACGAAGGGGGTAGGCAGCTGTATATCAGGGAGTAAAGCTTCTGAGAATAAAAACAGCTGGAGATTGTTAAGGTAATTACACAGGGGAAAGGATAATGAACTGGGAACTCCTCAGAAGAATCTGATTTGTGGTGAGGGGAGAGAGATAAAAGCTCATTTAGGAACGACATGAACATGCTGCGAAAGTAGCTGTTTATCAGTAAATATCTCCAATGAGATTAAGAAAAGCAGTAGCTTAATAAACTAAGTACTTCCTGGTATGGTTACTGTACTGGTAACTCCCCAAAAGAATCTGGATTGTGGTGAGGGAACAGAGAAAAAAGCTCATTTAGGACCTGCACTTACGAAGGGGGTAGGCAGCTGTATATCAGGGAGTAAACCTTCTGAGAATAAAAACAGCTGGAGCTTGTTACGGTAATTACACAGGGGAAAGGATAATGTACTGGGAACTCCTCATAAGAATCTGATTTGTGGTGAGGGGAGAGAGATAAAAGCTCATTTAGGAACGACATTAACATGCTGCGTAGGTAGCTCTTTATCAGTAAATATCTCCACTGAGATTAAGAAAAGCAGTAGCTTAATAAATTAAGTACTTCCTGGTATGGTTACTGTACTGGTAACTCCCCAAAAGAATCTGGATTGTGGTGATGGAACAGAGAAAAAAGCTCATTTAGGTCCTGCACTTACGAAGGGGGTAGGCAGCTGTATATCAGGGAGTAAACCTTCTGAGAATAAAAACAGCTGGAGCTTGTTAAGGTAATTACACAGGGGAAAAGATAATGTGCTGGGGACTCCTCAGAAGAATCTGATTTTGGTGAGGGGAGAGAGATAAATGCTCATTTAGGAACGACATGAAAATGCTGCATAGGTAGCTGTTTATCAGTAAATATCTCCACTGAGATTAAGAAAAGCAGTAGCTTAATAAATTAAGTACTTCTTGGTATGGGTACTGTACTGGTAACTCCCCAAAAGAATCTGGATTGTGGTTAGGGAACAGAGAAAAAAGCCCATTTAGGACTTGCACTTACGAAGGGGGTAGGCAGCTGTATATCAGGGAGTAAACCTTCTGAGGATAAAAACAGCTGGAGCTTGTTAAGGAAATTACACAGGGGAAAGGATAATGTACTGGGAACTCCTCAGAAGAATCTGAATTGTGGTGAGGGGAGAGAGATAAAAGCTCATTTAGGAACGACATGAACATGCTGCGTAGGTAGCTGTTTATCAGTAAATATCTCCACTGAGATTAAGAAAAGCAGTAGCTTAATAAATTAAGTACTTCCTGGTATGGTTACTGTACTGGTAACTCCCCAAAAAATCTGGATTGTGGTGAGGGAACAGAGAAAAAAGCTCATTTAGGACCTGCACTTCCGAAGGGCGTAGGCTTCTGTTTATCAGGGAGTAAACCTTCTGAGAATAAAAACAGCTGGAGCTTGTTAAGGTAATTACACAGGGGAAAGGATAATGTACTGGGAACTCCTCAGAAGAATCTGATTTGTGGTGAGGGGAGAGAGATAAAAGCTCATTTAGGAACGACATGAACATGCTGCGTAGGTAGCTGTTTATCAGTAAATATCTCCACTGAGATTAAGAAAAGCAGTAGCTTAATAAATTAAGTACTTCCTGGTATGGTTACTGTACTGGAAACTCCCCAAAAGAATCTGGATTGTGGTGAGGGAACAGAGAAAAAAGCTCATTTAGGACCTGCACTTACGAAGGGGGTAGGCAGCTGTATATCAGGGAGTAAACCTTCTGAGAATAAAAACAGCTGGAGCTTATTAAGGTAATTACACAGGGGAAAGGATAATGTACTGGGAACTCCTCAGAAGAATGTGATTTGTGGTGAGGGGAGAGAGATAAAAGCTCATTTAGGAACGTCATGAACATGCTGCGTACGTAGCTGTTTATCAGTAAATATCTCCACTGAGATTAAGAAAAGCAGTAGCTTAATAAATTAAGTTCCTCCTGGTATGGTTACTGTACTGGTAACTCCCCAAAGAATCTGGATTGTGGTGAGGGAACAGAGAAAAAAGCTCATTTAGGACCTGCACTTCCGAAGGGCGTAGGCAGCTGTATATCAGGGAGTAAAACTTCTGAGTATAAAAACAGCTGGAGCTTGTTCAGGTAATTACACAGGGGAAAGGATAATGTACTGGGAACTCCTCAGAAGAATCTGATTTGTGGTGAGGGGAGAGAGAAAAAAGCTCATTTAAGAACGACATGAACATGCCGCGTAGGTAGCTGTTTATCAGTAAATATCTCCACTGAGATTAAGAAAAACAGTAGCTTAATAAATTAAGTACTTAATGGTATGGTTACTGTACTGGTAACTCCCCAAAAGAATCTGGATTGTGGTGAGGGAACAGAGAAAAAAGCTCATTTAGGACCTGCACTTACGAAGGGGGTATTCATTTGTATATCAGGGAGTAAACCTTCTGAGAATAAAAACAGCTGGAGCTTGTTAAGGTAATTACACAGGGGAAAGGATAATGTGCTGGGAACTCCTAAGAAGAATCTGATTTGTCGTGAGGGGAGAGAGATAAAAGCTCATTTAGGAACGACATGAACATGCTGCGTAGGTAGCTGTTTATCAGTAAATATCCCCACTGAGATTAAGAAAAGCAGTAGCTTAATAAATTAAGTACTTCCTGGTAAGGTTACTGTACTGGTAACTCCCCAATAGAATCTGGATTGCGGTGAGGGAACAGAGAAAAAAGGTCATTTAGGACCTGCACTTACGAAGGGGGTAGGCAGCTGTATATCAGGGAGTAAAACTTCTGAGAATAAAAACAGCTGGAACTTGTTAAGGTAATTACACAGGGGAAAGGATAATGTACTGGGAACTCCTCAGAAGAATCTGATTTGTGGTGAGGGGGGAGATAAAAGCTCATTTAGGAACAACATGAACATGCTGCGTACGTAGGTGTTTATCAGTAAATATCTCCACTGAGATTAAGAAAAGCAGTAGCTTAATAAATTAAGTACTTCCTGGTATGGTTGCTGTACTGGTAACTCCCCAAAAGAATCTGGATTGTGGTGAGGGAACAGAGAAAAAAGCTCATTTAGGACCTGCACTTACGAAGTGGGTAGGCAGCTATATATCAGGGAGTAAACCTTCTGAGAATAAAAACAGCTGGAGCTTGTTAAGGTAATTACACAGGGGAAAGGATAATGTACTGGGAACTCCTCAGAAGAATCTGATTTGTGGTGAGGGGAGAGAGATAAAAGCTCATTTAGGAACGACATAAACATGCTGCGTAGGTAGCTGTTTATAAGTAAATATCTCCACTGAGATTAAGAAAAACAGTAGCTTAATAACTTAAGTTCTTCCTGGTATGGTTTCTGTACTGGTAACTCCCCAAAAGAATCTGGATTGTGGTGAGGGAACAGAGGAAAAAAGCTCATTTAAGACATGCACTTAGGAAGGGGGTAGGCAGCTGTATATCAGGGAGTAAACCTTCTGAGAATAAAAACAGCTGGAGCTTGTTAAGGTAATTACAAAGGGGAAAGGATAATGTACTCGGAACTCCTCAGAAGAATCTGATTTGTGGTGAGGGGAGAGAGATAAAAGCTCATTTAGGAACGACATGAACATGCTGCGTAGGTAGCTGTTTATCAGTATATATCTCCACTGAGATCAAGAAAAGCAGTAGCTTAATAAATTAATTACTTCCTGGTATGGTTACTGTACTGGTAACTCCCCAAAAGAATCTGGATTGTGGTGAGGGAACAGAGAAAAAAGCTCATTTAGGACCTGCACTTAGGAAGGGGGTAGGCAGCTGTATATCAGGGAGTAAACCTTCTGAGAATAAAAACAGCTGGAGCTTGTTAAGGTAATTACACAGGGGAAAGGATAATGTACTGGGAACTCCTCAGAAGAATCTGATTTGTGGTGAGGGGAGAGAGATAAAAGCTCATTTAGGAACGACATGAACATGCTGCGTAGGTAGCTGTTTATCAGTAAACATCTCCTCTGAGATTAAGAAAAGCAGTAGCTTAATAAATTAAGTACTTCCTGGTATGGTTACTGTACTGGTAACTCCCCAAAAGAATCTGGATTGTGGTGAGGGAACAGAGAAAAAAGCTCATTTAGGACCTGCACTGACGAAGGGGGTAGGCAGCTGTATATCAGGGAGTAAACCTTCTGATAATAAAAACAGCTGGAGCTTGTTAAGGTAATTACACAGGGGAAATGATAATGTACTGGGAACAATTCAGAAGAATCTGATTTGTGGTGAGGGGAGAGAGATAAAAGCTCATTTAGGAACGACATGAACATGATGTGTAGGTAGCTGTTTATCAGTAAATATCTCCACTGAGATTAAGAAAAACAGTAGCTTAATAAATTAAGTACTTAATGGTATGGTTACTGTACTGGTAACTCCCCAAAAGAATCTGGATTGTGGTGAGGGAACAGAGAAAAAAGCTCATTTAGGACCTGCACTTACGAAGGGGGTATTCATTTGTATATCAGGGAGTAAACCTTCTGAGAATAAAAACAGCTGGAGCTTGTTAAGGTAATTACACAGGGGAAAGGATAATGTGCTGGGAACTCCTAAGAAGAATCTGATTTGTCGTGAGGGGAGAGAGATAAAAGCTCATTTAGGAACGACATGAACATGCTGCGTAGGTAGCTGTTTATCAGTAAATATCCCCACTGAGATTAAGAAAAGCAGTAGCTTAATAAATTAAGTACTTCCTGGTAAGGTTACTGTACTGGTAACTCCCCAAAAGAATCTGGATTGCGGTGAGGGAACAGAGAAAAAAGGTCATTTAGGACCTGCACTTACGAAGGGGGTAGGCAGCTGTATATCAGGGAGTAAACCTTCTGAGAATAAAAACAGCTGGAGCTTGTTAAGGTAATTACACAGGGGAAAGGATAATGTACTGGGAACTCCTCAGAAGAATCTGATTTGTGGTGAGGGGAGAGAGATAAAAGCTCATTTAGGAACGACATGAACATGCTGCGTACGTAGCTGTTTATCAGTAAATATCTCCACTGTGATTAAGAAAAGCAGTAGCTTAATAAATTAAGTACTTCCTGGTATGGTTACTGTACTGGTAACTCCCCAAAGAATCTGGATTGTGGTGAGGTAACAGAGAAAAACGCTCATTTAGGACCTGCACTTACGAAGGGGGTAGGCAGCTGTATATCAGAGAGTAAACTTTCTGAGAATAAAAACAGCTGGAGCTTGTTAAGGTAATTACACATTGGAAAGGATAATGTACTGGGAACTCCTCAGAAGAATCTTATTTGTGGTGAGGGGAGAGAGATAAAAGCTCATTTAGCAACGACATGAACGTGCTGCGTAGGTAGCTGTTTATCAGTAAATATCTCCACTGAGATTAAGAAAAGCAGTAGATTAATAAATTAAGTACTTCCTGGTATGGATACTGTACTGGTAACTCACCAAAAGAATCTGGGTTGTGGTGAGGGAACAGAGAAAAAAGCTCATTTAGGACCTGCACTTACGAAGGGGGTAGGCAGCTGTATATCAGGGAGTAAACCTTCTGAGAATAAAAACAGCTGGAGCTTGTTAAGGTAATTACACAGGGGAAAGGATAATGTACTGGGAACAATTCAGAAGAATCTGATTTGTGGTGAGGGGAGAGAGATAAAAGCTCATTTAGGAACGACATGAACATGCTGCATAGGTAGCTGTTAATCAGTAAATATCTCCACTGAGATTAAGAAAAGCAGTAGCTTAATAAATTAAGTACTTCCTGGTATGGTTATTGTACTGGTCACTCCACAAAAGAATCTGGATTGTGGTGAGGAACAGAGAAAAAAGCTCATTTAGGACCTACACTTACGAAGGGGGTAGGCAGCTGTATATCAGGGAATAAACCTTCTGAGAATAAAAACAGCTGGAGCTTGTTAAGGTAATTACACAGGGGAAAGGATAATGTACTGGCAACTCCTCAGAAGAATCTGATTTGTGGTGAGGGGAGAGAGATAAAAGCTCATTTAGGAACGACATGAACATGCTGCGTAGGTAGCTGTTTATCAGTAAATATCTCCACTGAGATTAAGAAAAGCAGTAGCTTAATAAATTAAGTACTTCCTGGTATGGTTACTGTACTGGTAACTCCCCAAAAGAATCTGGATTGTGGTGAGGGAACAGAGAAAAAAGCTCATTTAGGACCTGCACTTACGAAGGGGGTAGGCAGCTGTATATCAGGGAGTAAACCTTCTGAGAATAAAAACAGCTGGAGCTTGTTAAGGTAATTACACAGGGGAAAGGATAATGTACTGGGAACTCCTCAGAAGAATCTGATTCGTGGTGAGGGGAGAGAGATAATAGCTCATTTAGGAACGACATGAACATGCTGCATACGTAGCTGTTTATTAGTAAATATCTCCACTGAGATTAAGAAAAGCAGTAGCTTAATAAATTAAGTACTTCCTGGTATGGATACTGTACTGGTCACTCCACAAAAGAATCTGGATTGTGGTGAGGGAACAGAGAAAAAAGCTCAATTAGGACCTACACTTAAGAAGGGGGTGGGCAGCTGTATATCAGGGAGTAAACCTTCTGAGAATAAAAACATCAGGAGCTTGTTAAGGTACTTACACAGGGGAAAGGATAATGTACTTGGAACTCCTCAGAAGAATCTGATTTGTGGTGAGGGGCGAGAGATAAAAGCTCATTTAGGAACGACATGAACATGCTGCGTAGGTAGCTGTTTATCAGTAATTATCTCCACTGAGATTAAGAAAAGCAGTAGCTTAATAAATTAAGTACTCCCTGGTATGGTTACGGTACTGGTAACTCCCCACAGAATCTGGATTGTGGTGAGGGAACAGAGAAAAAAGTTCATTTAGGACCTGCACATTCGAAGGGGGTAGGCAGCTGTATATCAGAGAGTAAACCGTCTGAGAATAAAAACACCTGGAGCTTGTTAAGGTAATTACACAGGGGAAAGAATAATGTACTGGGAACTCCTCAGAAGAATCTGATTTGTGGTGAGGGGAGAGTGATAAAAGCTCATTTAGGAACGACATGAACATGCTGCGTACGTAGCTGTTTATCAGTAAATATCTCCACTGAGATTAAGAAAAGCAGTAGCTTAATAAATTAAGTACTTCCTGGTATGATTACTGTACTGCTAACTCCCCAAAAGAATCTGGATTGTGGTGCGGGAACAGAGAAAAAACTCATCTAGGACCTGCACTTACGAAGGTGGTAGGCAGCTGTATATCAGGGAGTAAACCTTCTGAGAATAAAAACAGCTGGAGCTTTTTAAGGTAATTACACAGGGGAAAGGATAATGTACTGGGAACTCCTCAGAAGAATCTGATTTGTGGTGAGGGGAGAGAGATAAAAGCTCATTTAGGACCTGCACTTACGAAGGGGGTAGGCAGCTGTATATCAGGGAGTAAACCTTCTGAGAATAAAAACAGCTGGAGCTTGTTAAGGTAATTACACAGGAGAAAGGAAAATGTACTGGGAACAATTCAGAAGAATCAGATTTGTGGTGAGGGGAGAGAGATAAAAGCTCAATTAGGGACGACATGAACATGCTGCGTAGGTAGCTGTTTATCAGTAAATATCTCCACTGAGATTAAGAAAAGCAGTAGCTTAATAAATTAAGTACTTCATGGTATGGTTACTGTACTGGTAACTCCACAAAAGAATCTGGATTGTGGTGAGGGAACAGAGAAAAAAGCTCATTTAGGACCTGCACATTCGAATGGGGTAGGCAGCTGTATATCAGGGAGTAAACCTTCTGAGAATAAAAACAGCTAGAGCTTGTTAAGGTAATTACACAGGGGAAAGGATAATGTACTGGGAACTCCTCAGAAGAATCTGATTTGTGGTGAGGGGAGAGAGATAAAAGCTCATTTAGGAACGACATGAAAATGCTGCGTACGTAGCTATTTATCAGTAAATATCTCCACTGAGATTAAGAAAAGCAGTAGCTTAATAAATTAAGTACTTCCTGGTATGGTTACTGTACTCGTAACTCCCCAAAAGAATCTGGATTGTGGTGAGGGAACAGAGAAAAAAGCTCATTTAGGACCTGCACTTACGATTGGGATAGGCAGCTGTATATCAGGGAGTAAACGTTCTGAGAATAAAAACAGCTGGAGCTTGTTAAGGTAATTACACAGGGGAAAGGATAATGTACTGGGAACTCCTCAGAAGAATCTGATTTGTTGTGAGGGGAGAGAGATAAAAGCTCATTTAGGAACGACATGAACATGCTGCATGGTTGCTGTTTATCAGTAAATATCTCCACTGAGATTAAGAAAAGCAGTAGCTTAATAAATTAAGTACATCCTGGTATGGTTACTGTACTGGTCACTCCAAAAAAGAATCTGGATTGTGGTGAGGGAACAGAGAAAAAAGCACATTTAGGACCTACACTTACGAAGGGGGTAGGCAGCTGTTTATCAGGGAGTAAACCTTCTGAGAATAAAAACAGCTGGAGCTTGTTAAGGTAATTACACAGGGGAAAGGATAATGTACTGGGAACTCCTCAGAAGAATCTGATTTGTGGTGAGGGGAGAGAGATAAAAGCTCATTTAGGAACGACATGAACATGCTGCGTAGGTAGCTGTTTATCAGTAAATATCTCAACTGAGATTAAAAAAAGCAGTAGCTTAATAAATCAAGTAGTTCCTGGTATGGTTACTGTACTGGTGACTCCCCAAAAGAATCTGGATTGTGGTGAGGGAACAGAGAAAAAAGCTCATTTAGGACCTGCACTTTCGAAGGTGGGAGGCAGCTGTATATCAGGGAGTAAACCTTCTGAGAATAAAAACAGCTGGAGCTTGTTAAGGTAATTACACAGGGGAAAGGATAATGTACTGGGAAGTCCTCAGAAGAATCTGATTTGTGGTGAGGGGAGAGAGATAAAAGCTCATTTAGGAACGACATGAACATGCTGCGTAGGTAGCTGTTTATCAGTAAATATCCCCACTGAGATTAAGAAAATCAGTAGCTTAATAAATTAAGTACTTCCTGGTAAGGTTACTGTACTGGTAACTCCCCAATAGAATCTGGATTGCGGTGAGGGAACAGAGAAAAAAGGTCATTTAGGACCTGCACTTACGAAGGGGGTAGGCAGCTGTATATCAGGGAGTAAAACTTCTGAGAATAAAAACAGCTGGAACTTGTTAAGGTAATTACACAGGGGAAAGGATAATGTACTGGGAACTCCTCAGAAGAATCTGATTTGTGGTGAGGGGAGAGAGATAAAAGCTCATTTAGGAACAACATGAACATGCTGCGTACGTAGGTGTTTATCAGTAAATATCTCCACTGAGATTAAGAAAAGCAGTAGCTTAATAAATTAAGTACTTCCTGGTATGGTTGCTGTACTGGTAACTCCCCAAAAGAATCTGGATTGTGGTGAGGGAACAGAGAAAAAAGCTCATTTAGGACCTGCACTTACGAAGTGGGTAGGCAGCTATATATCAGGGAGTAAACCTTCTGAGAATAAAAACAGCTGGAGCTTGTTAAGGTAATTACACAGGGAAAAGGATAATGTACTGGGAACTCCTCAGAAGAATCTGATTTGTGGTGAGGGGAGAGAGATAAAAGCTCATTTAGGAACGACATAAACATGCTGCGTAAGTAGCTGTTTATAAGTAAATATCTCCACTGAGATTAAGAAAAACAGTAGCTTAATAACTTAAGTTCTTCCTGGTATGGTTTCTGTACTGGTAACTCCCCAAAAGAATCTGGATTGTGGTGAGGGAACAGAGGAAAAAAGCTCATTTAAGACATGCACTTAGGAAGGGGGTAGGCAGCTGTATATCAGGGAGTAAACCTTCTGAGAATAAAAACAGCTGGAGCTTGTTAAGGTAATTACAAAGGGGAAAGGATAATGTACTCGGAACTCCTCAGAAGAATCTGATTTGTGGTGAGGGGAGAGAGATAAAAGCTCATTTAGGAACGACATGAACATGCTGCATAGGTAGCTGTTTATCAGTATATATCTCCACTGAGATTAAGAAAAGCAGTAGCTTAATAAATTAATTACTTCCTGGTATGGTTACTGTACTGGTAACTCCCCAAAAGAATCTGGATTGTGGTGAGGGAACAGAGAAAAAAGCTCATTTAGGACCTGCACTTAGGAAGGGGGTAGGCAGCTGTATATCAGGGAGTAAACCTTCTGAGAATAAAAACAGCTGGAGCTTGTTAAGGTAATTACACAGGGGAAAGGATAATGTACTGGGAACTCCTCAGAAGAATCTGATTTGTGGTGAGGGGAGAGAGATAAAAGCTCATTTAGCAACGACATGAACGTGCTGCGTAGGTAGCTGTTTATCAGTAAATATCTCCACTGAGATTAAGAAAAGCAGTAGATTAATAAATTAAGTACTTCCTGGTATGGATACTGTACTGGTAACTCACCAAAAGAATCTGGGTTGTGGTGAGGGAACAGAGAAAAAAGCTCATTTAGGACCTGCACTTACGAAGGGGGTAGGCAGCTGTATATCAGGGAGTAAACCTTCTGAGAATAAAAACAGCTGGAGCTTGTTAAGGTAATTACACAGGGGAAAGGATAATGTACTTGGAACAATTCAGAAGAATCTGATTTGTGGTGAGGGGAGAGAGATAAAAGCTCATTTAGGAACGACATGAACATGCTGCATAGGTAGCTGTTTATCAGTAAATATCTCCACTGAGATTAAGAAAAGCAGTAGCTTAATAAATTAAGTACTTCCTGGTATGATTACTGTACTGCTAACTCCCCAAAAGAATCTGGATTGTGGTGCGGGAACAGAGAAAAAACTCATCTAGGACCTGCACTTACGAAGGTGGTAGGCAGCTGTATATCAGGGAGTAAACCTTCTGAGAATAAAAACAGCTGGAGCTTTTTAAGGTAATTACACAGGGGAAAGGATAATGTACTGGGAACTCCTCAGAAGAATCTGATTTGTGGTGAGGGGAGAGAGATAAAAGCTCATTTAGGACCTGCACTTACGAAGGGGGTAGGCAGCTGTATATCAGGGAGTAAACCTTCTGAGAATAAAAACAGCTGGAGCTTGTTAAGGTAATTACACAGGAGAAAGGAAAATGTACTGGGAACAATTCAGAAGAATCAGATTTGTGGTGAGGGGAGAGAGATAAAAGCTCAATTAGGGACGACATGAACATGCTGCGTAGGTAGCTGTTTATCAGTAAATATCTCCACTGAGATTAAGAAAAGCAGTAGCTTAATAAATTAAGTACTTCATGGTATGGTTACTGTACTGGTAACTCCACAAAAGAATCTGGATTGTGGTGAGGGAACAGAGAAAAAAGCTCATTTAGGACCTGCACATTCGAATGGGGTAGGCAGCTGTATATCAGGGAGTAAACCTTCTGAGAATAAAAACAGCTAGAGCTTGTTAAGGTAATTACACAGGGGAAAGGATAATGTACTGGGAACTCCTCAGAAGAATCTGATTTGTGGTGAGGGGAGAGAGATAAAAGCTCATTTAGGAACGACATGAAAATGCTGCGTACGTAGCTATTTATCAGTAAATATCTCCACTGAGATTAAGAAAAGCAGTAGCTTAATAAATTAAGTACTTCCTGGTATGGTTACTGTACTCGTAACTCCCCAAAAGAATCTGGATTGTGGTGAGGGAACAGAGAAAAAAGCTCATTTAGGACCTGCACTTACGATTGGGATAGGCAGCTGTATATCAGGGAGTAAACGTTCTGAGAATAAAAACAGCTGGAGCTTGTTAAGGTAATTACACAGGGGAAAGGATAATGTACTGGGAACTCCTCAGAAGAATCTGATTTGTGGTGAGGGGAGAGAGATAAAAGCTCATTTAGGAACGACATGAACATGCTGCGTAGGTAGCTGTTTATCAGTAAATATCTCAACTGAGATTAAGAAAAGCAGTAGCTTAATAAATCAAGTAGTTCCTGGTATGGTTACTGTACTGGTGACTCCCCAAAAGAATCTGGATTGTGGTGAGGGAACAGAGAAAAAAGCTCATTTAGGACCTGCACTTTCGAAGGTGGGAGGCAGCTGTATATCAGGGAGTAAACCTTCTGAGAATAAAAACAGCTGGAGCTTGTTAAGGTAATTACACAGGGGAAAGGATAATGTACTGGGAAGTCCTCAGAAGAATCTGATTTGTGGTGAGGGGAGAGAGATAAAAGCTCATTTAGGAACGACATGAACATGCTGCGTAGGTAGCTGTTTATCAGTAAATATCCCCACTGAGATTAAGAAAATCAGTAGCTTAATAAATTAAGTACTTCCTGGTAAGGTTACTGTACTGGTAACTCCCCAATAGAATCTGGATTGCGGTGAGGGAACAGAGAAAAAAGGTCATTTAGGACCTGCACTTACGAAGGGGGTAGGCAGCTGTATATCAGGGAGTAAAACTTCTGAGAATAAAAACAGCTGGAACTTGTTAAGGTAATTACACAGGGGAAAGGATAATGTACTGGGAACTCCTCAGAAGAATCTGATTTGTGGTGAGGGGAGAGAGATAAAAGCTCATTTAGGAACAACATGAACATGCTGCGTACGTAGGTGTTTATCAGTAAATATCTCCACTGAGATTAAGAAAAGCAGTAGCTTAATAAATTAAGTACTTCCTGGTATGGTTATTGTACTGGTCACTCCACAAAAGAATCTGGATTGTGGTGAGGAACAGAGAAAAAAGCTCATTTAGGACCTACACTTACGAAGGGGGTAGGCAGCTGTATATCAGGGAATAAACCTTCTGAGAATAAAAACAGCTGGAGCTTGTTAAGGTAATTACACAGGGGAAAGGATAATGTACTGGCAACTCCTCAGAAGAATCTGTTTTGTGGTGAGGGGAGAGAGATAAAAGCTCATTTAGGAACGACATGAACATGCTGCGTAGGTAGCTGTTTATCAGTAAATATCTCCACTGAGATTAAGAAAAGCAGTAGCTTAATAAATTAAGTACTTCCTGGTATGGTTACTGTACTGGTAACTCCCCAAAAGAATCTGGATTGTGGTGAGGGAACAGAGAAAAAAGCTCATTTAGGACCTGCACTTACGAAGGGGGTAGGCAGCTGTATATCAGGGAGTAAACCTTCTGAGAATAAAAACAGCTGGAGCTTGTTAAGGTAATTACACAGGGGAAAGGATAATGTACTGGGAACTCCTCAGAAGAATCTGATTCGTGGTGAGGGGAGAGAGATAATAGCTCATTTAGGAACGACATGAACATGCTGCATACGTAGCTGTTTATTAGTAAATATCTCCACTGAGATTAAGAAAAGCAGTAGCTTAATAAATTAAGTACTTCCTGGTATGGATACTGTACTGGTCACTCCACAAAAGAATCTGGATTGTGGTGAGGGAACAGAGAAAAAAGCTCAATTAGGACCTACACTTAAGAAGGGGGTGGGCAGCTGTATATCAGGGAGTAAACCTTCTGAGAATAAAAACATCAGGAGCTTGTTAAAGTACTTACACAGGGGAAAGGATAATGTACTGGGAACTCCTCAGAAGAATCTGATTTGTGGTGAGGGGAGAGAGATAAAAGCTCATTTAGGAACGACATGAACATGCTGCGTAGGTAGCTGTTTATCAGTAATTATCTCCACTGAGATTAAGAAAAGCAGTAGCTTAATAAATTAAGTACTCCCTGGTATGGTTACGGTACTGGTAACTCCCCACAGAATCTGGATTGTGGTGAGGGAACAGAGAAAAAAGTTCATTTAGGACCTGCACATTCGAAGCGGGTAGGCAGCTGTATATCAGAGAGTAAACCGTCTGAGAATAAAAACACCTGGAGCTTGTTAAGGTAATTACACAGGGGAAAGAATAATGTACTGGGAACTCCTCAGAAGAATCTGATTTGTGGTGAGGGGAGAGTGATAAAAGCTCATTTAGGAACGACATGAACATGCTGCGTACGTAGCTGTGTATCAGTAAATATCTCCACTGAGATTAAGAAAAGCAGTAGCTTAATAAATTAAGTACTTCCTGGTATGATTACTGTACTGCTAACTCCCCAAAAGAATCTGGATTGTGGTGCGGGAACAGAGAAAAAACTCATCTAGGACCTGCACTTACGAAGGTGGTAGGCAGCTGTATATCAGGGAGTAAACCTTCTGAGAATAAAAACAGCTGGAGCTTTTTAAGGTAATTACACAGGGGAAAGGATAATGTACTGGGAACTCCTCAGAAGAATCTGATTTGTGGTGAGGGGAGAGAGATAAAAGCTCATTTAGGACCTGCACTTACGAAGGGGGTAGGCAGCTGTATATCAGGGAGTAAACCTTCTGAGAATAAAAACAGCTGGAGCTTGTTAAGGTAATTACACAGGAGAAAGGAAAATGTACTGGGAACAATTCAGAAGAATCAGATTTGTGGTGAGGGGAGAGAGATAAAAGCTCATTTAGGGACGACATGAACATGCTGCGTAGGTAGCTGTTTATCAGTAAATATCTCCACTGAGATTAAGAAAAGCAGTAGCTTAATAAATTAAGTACTTCATGGTATGGTTACTGTACTGGTAA
>NW_025957925.1:0-36966 GCF_023159225.1 Perognathus longimembris pacificus | reverse complement strand
AGCAAAGGTAAACAGCAGACAGACCTGAATCCTTATCTTTACAAGGTCGACCTCAGAACTTTGTTCAGTTTGTCTCGGTGACGGATAATGGAAGGAAGGGCAGGCAACTGGTCGACTTCATTTAAATAAACAAATAAAAAATAAGATAAACTCTCAGGAATAGATAAATAATAACAAAAAAAATTGTAAAGTGGAGAAAGCGAGAGCGCGTGAATGCACTCAAGCAAACACAAACAGCACAGCACGATGCGTATTTTTTTTTAATTGACAAAATAAATCAAAAATAAATCAAAAATAAAAATAAGTGGAAAAGGCGAGAGAGCGCGAACACACAGGAGCAAAGACAAGCAGCGCAGCTTGATGCGTAGTAAAAAAAATAATAAATAGACAACTGGTCGACCTCATTAGAAATAAAAACCCAAAAGATTAGATAGACAAACAAACAAACACATAAATGTGGAGACAAGGGCAGTGCGCGCAGGAGCAAAGGTAAACAGCAGACAGACCTGAAGCCTTATCTTTACAAGGTCGACCTCAGAACTTTGTTCAGTTTGTCTCGGTGACGGATAATGGAAGGAAGGGCTGGCAACTGGTCGACTTCATTTAAATAAACAAATAAAAAATAAGATAAACTCTCAGGAATATATAAATAATAACTAAAAAATTGTAAAGTGGAGAAAGCGAGAGCGCGCGAATGCACTCAAGCAAACACAAACAGCACAGCACGATGCGTATTTTTTTTAATTGACAAAATAAAACAAAAATAAATCCAAAATAAAGATATGTGGAAAAGGCGAGAGTGCGCGAGCACACAGGAGCAAAGACAAGCAGCGCAGCTTGATGCGTAGTAAAAAAAATAATAAATTGACAACTGGTCGACCTCATTAGAAATAAAAACCCAAAAGATTAGATAGACAAACAAACAAACACATAAATGTGGAGAGAAGGGCAGTGCGCGCAGGAGCAAAGGTAAACAGCAGACAGACCTGAATCCTTATCTTTACAAGGTCGACCTCAGAACTTTGTTCAGTTTGTCTCGGTGACGGATAATGGAAGGAAGGGCAGGCAACTGGTCGACTTCATTTAAATAAACAAATAAAAAATAAGATAAACTCTCAGGAATAGATAAATAATAACAAAAAAATTGTAAAGTGGAGAAAGCGAGAGCGCGTGAATGCACTCAAGCAAACACAAAAAGCACAGCACGATGCGTAATTTTTTTTTAAATTGACAAAATAAATCAAAAATAAATCAAAATAAAAATAAGTGGAAAAGGCGAGAGTGCGCGAGCACCCAGGAGCAAAGACAAGCAGCACAGCTTGATGCGTAGTAAAAAAAATAATAAATAGACAACTGGTCGACCTCATTAGAAATAAAAACCCAAAAGATTAGATAGACAAACAAACAAACACATAAATGTGGAGAGAAGGGCAGTGGGCGCAGGAGCAAAGGTAAACAGCAGACAGACCTGAAGCCTTATCTTTACAAGGTCGACCTCAGAACTTTGTTCAGTTTGTCTCGGTGACGGATAATGGAAGGAAGGGCTGGCAACTGGTCGACTTCATTTAATAAACAAATAAAAATTAAGATAAACTCTCAGGAATAGATAAATAATAACAAAAAAATTGTAAAGTGGAGAAAGCGAGAGCGCGCGAATGCACTCAAGCAAACACAAACAGCACAGCACGATGCGTATTTTTTTAAATTGACAAAATAAATCAAAAATAAAAATAAGTGGAAAAGGCGAGAGTGCGCGAGCACACAGGAGCAAAGACAAGCAGCGCAGCTTGATGCGTAGTAAAAAAAATAATAAATAGACAACTGGTCGACCTCATTAGAAATAAAAACCCAAAAGATTAGATAGACAAACAAACACATAAATGTGGAGAGAAGGGCAGTGCGCGCAGGAGCAAAGGTAAACAGCAGACAGACCTGAATCCTTATCTTTACAAGGTCGACCTCAGAACTTTGTTCAGTTTGTCTCGGTGACGGATAATGGAAGGAAGGGAAGCAACTGGTCGACTTCATTTAAATAAACAAATAAAAAATAAGATAAACTCTCAGGAATAGATAAATAATAACAAAAAAATTGTAAAGTGGAGAAAGCGAGAGCGCGCGAATGCACTCAAGCAAACACAAACAGCACAGCACGATGCGTATTTTTTTTTTAAATTGACAAAATAAATCAAAAATAAATCAAAAATAAAAATAAGTGGAAAAGGCGAGAGTACGCGAGCACACAGGAGCAAAGACAAGCAGCGCAGCTTGATGCGTAGTAAAAAAAATTATAAATACAGCACAGCACGATGCGTATTTTTTTTAAAATTGACAAAATAAATAAAAAATAAATCAAAAATAAAAATAAGTGGAAAAGGCGAGAGTGCGCGAGCACACAGGAGCAAAGACAAGCAGCGCAGCTTGATGCGTAGTAAAAAAGATAATAAATAGACAACTGGTCGACCTCATTAGAAATAAAAACCCAAAAGATTAAATAGACAAACAAACAAACACATAAATGTGGAGAGAAGGGCAGTGTGCGCAGGAGCAAAGGTAAACAGCAGACAGACCTGAACCCTTATCTTTACAAGGTCCACCTCAGAACTTTGTTCAGTTTGTCTCGGTGACGGATAATGGAAGGAAGGGCAGGCAACTGGTCGACTTCATTTAAATAAACAAATAAAAAATAAGATAAACTCTCAGGAATAGATAAATAATAACAAAAAAATTGTAAAGTGGAGAAAGCGAGAGCGCGAGAATGCACTCAAGCAAACACAAACAGCACAGCACGATGCGTATTTTTTTTTTAAATTGACAAAATAAATCAAAAATAAATCAAAAATAAAAATAAGTGGAAAAGGCGAGAGTGCGCGAGCACACAGGAGCAAAGACAAGCAGCGCAGCTTGATGCGTAGTAAAAAAAATAATAAATAGACAACTGGTCGACCTCATTAGAAATAAAAACCCAAAAGATTAGATAGACAAACAAACAAACACATAAATGTGGAGAGAAGGGCAGTGCGCGCAGGAGCAAAGGTAAACAGCAGACAGACCTGAATCCTTATCTTTACAAGGTCGACCTCAGAACTTTGTTCAGTTTGTCTCGGTGACGGATAATGGAAGGAAGGGCAGGCAACTGGTCGACTTCATTTAAATAAACTAATAAAAAATAAGATAAACTCTCAGGAATAGTTAAATAATAACAAAAAAATTGTAAAGTGGAGAAAGCGAGAGCGCGCGAATGCACTCAAGCAAACACAAAAAGCACAGCACGATGCGTATTTTTTTTAATTGACGAAATAAAACAAAAATGAATCCAAAATAAAAATAAGTGGAAAAGGCGAGAGAGCGGGAACACACAGGAGCAAAGACAAGCAGCGCAGCTTGATGCGTAGTAAAAAAAATAATAAATAGACAAGCTGGTCGACCTCATTAGAAATAAAAACCCAAAAGATTAGATAGACAAACAAACAAACACATAAATGTGGAGAGAAGGGCAGTGCGGGCAGGAGCAAAGGTAAACAGCAGACAGACCTGAATCCTTATCTTTACAAGGTCGACCTCAGAACTTTGTTCAGTTTGTCTCGGTGACGGATAATGGAAGGAAGGGCAGGCAACTGGTCGACTTCATTTAAATAAACAAATAAAAAATAAGATAAACTCTCAGGAATAGATAAATAATAACGAAAAATTGTAAAGTGGAGAAAGCGAGAGCGCGCGAATGCACTCAAGCAAACACAAACAGCACAGCACGATGCGTATTTTTTTTTAAATTGAAAAAATAAATCAAAAATAAAAATAAGTGGAAAAGGCGAGAGTGCGCGAGCACACAGGAGCAAAGACAAGCAGCGCAGCTTGATGCTTAGTAAAAAAAATAATAAATAGACAACTGGTCGACCTCATTAGAAATAAAAACCCAAAAGATTAGATAGACAAACAAACAAACACATAAATGTGGAGAGAAGGGCAGTGCGCGCAGGAGCAAAGGTAAACAGCAGACAGACCTGAATCCTTATCTTTACAAGGTCGACCTCAGAACTTTGTTCAGTTTGTCTCGGTGACGGATAATGGAAGGAAGGGCAGGCAACTGGTCCACTTCATTTAAATAAACAAATAAAAATAAGATAAACTCTCAGGAATAGATAAATAATAACAAAAAAATTGTAAAGTGGAGAAAGCGAGAGCGCGTGAATGCACTCAAGCAAACACAAACAGCACAGCACGATGCGTATTTTTTTTTAAATTGACAAAATAAATCAAAAATAAATCAAAAATAAAAATAAGTGGAAAAGGCGAGAGAGCGCGAACACACAGGAGCAAAGACAAGCAGCGCAGCTTGATGCGTAGTAAAAAAAAATAATAAATAGACAACTGGTCGACCTCATTAGAAATAAAAACCCAAAAGATTAGGTAGACAAACAAACAAACACATAAATGTGGAGAGAAGGGCAGTGCGCGCAGGAGCAAAGGTAAACAGCAGACAGACCTGAAGCCTTATCTTTACAAGGTGGACCTCAGAACTTTGTTCAGTTTGTCTCGGTGACGGATAATGGAAGGAAGGGCTGGCAACTGGTCGACTTCATTTAAATAAACAAATAAAAAATAAGATAAACTCTCAGGAATATATAAATAATAACAAAAAAAATTGTAAAGTGGAGAAAACGAGAGCGCGCGAATGCACTCAAGCAAACACAAACAGCACAGCACGATGCGTATTTTTTTTAATTGACAAAATAAAACAAAAATAAATCAAAAATAAAAATAAGTGGAAAAGGCGAGAGTGCGCGAGCACACAGGAGCAAAGACAAGCAGCGCAGCTTGATTCGTAGTAAAAAAAATAATAAATAGACAACTGGTCGACCTCATTAGAAATAAAAACCCAAAAGATTAGATAGACAAACAAACAAACACATAAATGTGGAGAGAAGGGCAGTGCGCGCAGGAGCAAAGGTAAACAGCAGACAGACCTGAATCCTTATCTTTACAAGGTCGACCTCAGAACTTTGTTCAGTTTGTCTCGGTGACGGATAATGGAAGGAAGGGCAGGCAACTGGTCCACTTCATTTAAATAAACAAATAAAAATAAGATAAACCCTCAGGAATAGATAAATAATAACAAAAAAATTGTAAAGTGGGAGAAAGCGAGAGCGCGCGAATGCACTCAAGCAAACACAAACAGCACAGCACGATGCGTATTTTTTTTAATTGACAAAATAAAACAAAAATAAATCAAAAATAAAATAAGTGGAAAAGGCGAGAGTGCGCGAGCACATAGGAGCAAAGACAAGCAGCGCAGCTTGATGTGTAGTAAAAAAAATAATAAATAGACAACTGGTCGACCTCATTAGAAATAAAAACCCAAAAGATTAGATAGACAAACAAACAAACACATAAATGTGGAGAGAAGGGCATGTGCGCGCAGGAGCAAAGGTAAACAGCAGACAGACCTAAAATCCTTATCTTTACAAGGTCGACCTCAGAACTTTGTTCAGTTTGTCTCGGTGACGGATAATGGAAGGAAGGGCAGGCAACTGGTCGCCTTCATTTAAATAAACAAATAAAAAATAAGATAAACTCTCAGGAATAGATAAATAATAACAAAAAATTGTAAAGTGGAGAAAGCGAGAGCGCGCGAATGCACTCAAGCAAACACAAACAGCACAGCACGATGCGTATTTTTTTTAAATTGACAAAATAAATCAAAAATAAAAATAAGTGGAAAAGGCGAGATTGCGCGAGCACACAGGAGCAAAGACAAGCAGCGCAGCTTGATGCGTAGTAAAAAAAATAATAAATAGACAACTGGTCGACCTCATTAGAAATAAAAACCCAAAAGATTACATAGACAAACAAACAAACACATAAATGTGGAGAGATGGGCAGTGCGCCCAGGAGCAAAGGTAAACAGCAGACAGACCTGAATCCTTATCTTTACAAGGTCGACCTCAGAACTTTGTTCAGTTTGTCTCGGTGACGGATAATGGAAGGAAGGGCAGGCAACTGGTCGACTTCATTTAAATAAACAAATAAAAAATAAGATAAACTCTCAGGAATAGATAAATAATAACAACAAAATTGTAAAGTGGAGAAAGCGAGACCGCGCGAATGCACTCAAGCAAACACAAACAGCACAGCACGATGCGTATTTTTTTTTAAATTGACAAAATAAATCAAAAATAAACCAAAAATAAAAATAAGTGGAAAAGGCGAGAGTGCGCGAGCACACAGGAGCAAAGACAAGCAGCGCAGCTTGATGCGTAGTAAAAAAAATAATAAATAGACAACTGGTCGACCTCATTAGAAATAAAAACCCAAAAGATTAGATAGACAAACAAACAAACACATAAATGTGGAGAGAAGGGCAGTGCGGGCAGGAGCAAAGGTAAACAGCAGACAGACCTGAATCCTTATCTTTACAAGGTCGACCTCAGAACTTTGTTCAGTTTGTCTCGGTGACTGATAATGGAAGGAAGGGCAGGCAACTGGTCGACTTCATTTAAATAAACAAATAAAAAATAAGATAAACTCTCAGGAATAGATAAATAATAACAAAAAAATTGTAAAGTGGAGAAAGCGAGAGCGCGCGAATGCACTCAAGCAAACACAAACAGCACAGCACGATGCGTATTTTTTTTAATTGACAAAATAAATCAAAAATAAATCAAAAATAAAAATAAGTGGAAAAGGCGAGAGTGCGCGAGCACACAGGAGCAAAGACAAGCAGCGCAGCTTGATGCGTAGTAAAAAAAATAATAAATAGACAACTGGTCGACCTCATTAGAAATTAAAACCCAAAAGATTACATAGACAAACAAACAAACACATAAATGTGGAGAGATGGGCAGTGCGCGCAGGAGCAAATGTAAACAGCAGACAGACCTGAATCCTTATCTTTACAAGGTCGACCTCAGAACTTTGTTCAGTTTGTCTCGGTGACGGATAATGGAAGGAAGGGCAGGCAACTGGTCGACTTCATTTAAATAAACAAATAAAAAATAAGATAAACTCTCAGGAATAGATAAATAATAACAAAAAAATTGTAAAGTGGAGAAAGCGAGAGCGCGCGAATGCACTCAAGCAAACACAAACAGCACAGCACGATGCGTATTTTTTTTAAATTGACAAAATAAATCAAAAATAAATCAAAAATAAAAATAAGTGGAAAAGGCGAGAGTGCGCGAGCACACAGGAGCAAAGACAAGCAGCGCAGCTTGATGCGTAGTAAAAAAAATAATAAATAGACAACTGGTCGACCTCATTAGAAATAAAAACCCAAAAGATTAGATAGACAAACAAACAAACACATAAATGTGGAGAGAAGGGCAGTGCGCGCAGGAGCAAAGGTAAACAGCAGACAGACCTGAATCCTTATCTTTACAAGGTCGACCTCAGAACTTTGTTCAGTTTGTCTCGGTGACGGATAATGGAAGGAAGGGCTGGCAACTGGTCGACTTCATTTAAATAAACAAATAAAAAATAAGATAAACTCTCAGGAATAGATAAATAATAACAAAAAAATTGTAAAGTGGAGAAAGCGAGAGCGCGCGAATGCACTCAAGCAAACACAAACAGCACAGCACGATGCGTATTTTTTTTTAATTGACAAAATAAATCAAAAATAAAAATAAGTGGAAAAGGCGAGATTGCGCGAGCACACAGGAGCAAAGACAAGCAGCGCAGGTTGATGCGTAGTAAAAAAAAATAATAAATAGACAACTGGTCGACCTCATTAGAAACAAAAACCCAAAAGATTACATAGACAAACAAACAAACACATAAATGTGGAGAGATGGGCAGTGCGCCCAGGAGCAAAGGTAAACAGCAGACAGACCTGAATCCTTATCTTTACAAGGTCGACCTCAGAACTTTGTTCAGTTTGTCTCGGTGACGGATAATGGAAGGAAGGGCAGGCAACTGGTCGACTTCATTTAAATAAACAAATAAAAAATAAGATAAACTCACAGGAATAGATAAATAATAACAAAAAAATTGTAAAGTGATGAAAGCGGGAGCGCGCGAATGCACTCAAGCAAACACAAACAGCACAGCACGATGCGTATTTTTTTTAAATTGACAAAATAAATCAAAATAAAAATAAGTGGAAAAGGCGAGAGTGCGCGAGCACACAGGAGCAAAGACAAGCAGCGCAGCTTGATGCGTAGTAAAAAAAATAATAAATAGACAACTGGTCGACCTCATTAGAAATAAAAACCCAAAAGATTACATAGACAAACAAACAAACACATAAATGTGGAGAGATGGGCAGTGCGCCCAGGAGCATAGGTAAACAGCAGACAGACCTGAATCCTTATCTTTACAAGGTCGACCTCAGAACTTTGTTCAGTTTGTCTCGGTGACGGATAATGGAAGGAAGGGCAGGCAACTGGTCGACTTCATTTAAATAAAGAAATAAAAAATAAGATAAACTCTCAGGAATAGATAAATAATAACAAAAAAATTGTACAGTGGAGAAAGCGGGGAGCGCGCGAATGCACTCAAGCAAACACAAACAGCACAGCACGATGCGTATTTTTTTTAAATTGACAAAATAAATCAAAAATAAATCAAAAATAAAAATAAGTGGAAAAGGCGAGAGTGCGCGAGCACACAGGAGCAAAGACAAGCAGCGCAGCTTGATGCGTAGTAAAAAAAATAATAAATACACAACTGGTCGACCTCATTAGAAATAAAAACCCAAAAGATTAGATAGACAAACAAACAAACACATAAATGTGGAGAGAAGGGCAGTGCGCGCAGGAGCAAAGGTAAACAGCAGACAGACCTGAATCCTTATCTTTACAAGGTCGACCTCAGAACTTTGTTCAGTTTGTCTCGGTGACGGATAATGGAAGGAAGGGCAGGCAACTGGTCGACTTTCATTTAAATAAACAAATAAAAAATAAGATAAACTCTTAGGAATAGATAAATAATAACAAAAAAATTGTAAAGTGGAGAAAGTGATCGCGCGCGAATGCACTCAAGCAAACAAAAACAGCACAGCACGATGCGTATTTTTTTTTTAAATTGACAAAATAAATCAAAAATAAATGAAAAATAAAAATAAGTGGAAAAGGCGAGAGTGCGCGAGCACACAGGAGCAAAGACAAGCAGCGCAGCTTGATGCGTAGTAAAAAAAATAATAAATAGACAACTGGTCGACCTCATTAGAAATAAAAACCCAAAAGATTAGATAGACAAACAAACAATCACATAAATGTGGAGAGAAAGGCAGTGCGGGCAGGAGCAAAGGTAAACAGCAGACAGACCTGAATCCTAATCTTTACAAGGTCGACCTCAGAACTTTGTTCAGTTTGTCTCGGTGACGGATAATGGAAGGAAGGGCAGGCAACTGGTCGACTTCATTTAAATAAACAAATAAAAAATAAGATAAACTCTCAGGAATAGATAAATAATAACAAAAAAATTGTAAAGTGGAGAAAGCGAGAGCGCGCGAATGCACTCAAGCAAACACAAACAGCACAGCACGATGCGTATTTTTTTTAAATTGACAAAATAAATCAAAAATAAAAATAAGTGGAAAAGGCGAGAGTGCGCGAGCACACAGGAGCAAAGACAAGCAGCGCAGCTTGATGCGTAGTAAAAAAAATAATAAATAGACAACTGGTCGACCTCATTAGAAATAAAAACCCAAAAGATTAGATAGACAAACAAACAAACACATAAATGTGGAGAGAAGGGGCTGTGCGCGCAGGAGCAAAGGTAAACAGCAGACAGACCTGAATCCTTATCTTTACAAGGTCGACCTCAGAATTTTGTTCAGTTTGTCTCGGTGACGGATAATGGAAGGAAGGGCAGGCAACTGGTCGACTTCATTTAAATAAACAAATAAAAAATAAGATAAACTCTCAGGAATAGATAAATAATAATAAAAAAAATTGTAAAGTGGAGAAAGCGAGAGCGCGCGAATGCACTCAAGCAAACACAAACAGCACAGCACGATGCGTATTTTTTTTAAATTGAGAAAATAAATCAAAAATAAAAATAAGTGGAAAAGGCGAGAGTGCGCGAGCACACAGGAGCAAAGACAAGCAGCGCAGCTTGATGCGTAGTAAAAAAAATAATAAATAGACAACTGGTCGACCTCATTAGAAATAAAAACCCAAAAGATTAGATAGACAAACAAACAAACACATAAATGTGGAGAGAAGGGCAGTGCGCGCAGGAGCAAAGGTAAACAGCAGACAGACCTGAATCCTTATCTTTACAAGGTCGACCTCAGAACTTTGTTCAGTTTGTCTCGGTGACGGATAATGGAAGGAAGGGCAGGCAACTGGTCGACTTCATTTAAATAAACAAATAAAAAATAAGATAAACTCTCAGGAATAGATAAATAATAACAAAAAAAATTGTAAAGTGGAGAAAGCGAGAGCGCGCGAATGCACTCAAGCAAACACAAACAGCACAGCACGATGCGTATTTTTTTTAAATTGACAAAATAAATCAAAAAATAAAAATAAGTGGAAAAGGCGAGAGTGCGCGAGCACACAGGAGCAAAGACAAGCAGCGCAGCTTGATGCGTAGTAAAAAAAATAATAAATAGACAACTGGTCGACCTCATTAGAAATAAAAACCCAAAAGATTAGATAGACAACCAAACAAACACATAAATGTGGAGAGAAGGGCAGTGCGCGCAGGAGCAAAGGTAAACAGCAGACAGACCTGAATCCTTATCTTTACAAGGTCGACCTCAGAACTTTGTTCAGTTTGTCTCGGTGACGGATAATGGAAGGAAGGGCAGGCAACTGGTCGACTTCATTTAAATAAACAAATAAAAAATAAGATAAACTCTCAGGAATAGATAAATAATAACAAAAAAATTGTAATGTGGAGAAAGCGAGAGCGTGCGAATGCACTCAAGCAAACACAAACAGCACAGCACGATGCGTATTTTTTTTAAATTGACAAAATAAATAAAAAATAAATCCAAAATAAAAATAAGTGGAAAAGGCGAATGCGCGAGCACACAGGAGCAAAGACAAGCAGCGCAGCTTGATGCGTAGTAAAAAAAATAATAAATAGACAACTGGTCGACCTCATTAGAAATAAAAACCCAAAAGATTAGATAGACAAACAAACAAACACATAAATGTGGAGAGAAGGGCAGTGCGCGCAGGAGCAAAGGTAAACAGGAGACAGACCTGAAACCGTATCTTTACAAGGTCGACTTCAGAACTTTGTTCAGTTTGTCTCGGTGACGGATAATGGAAGGAAGGGCAGGCAACTGGTCGACTTCATTTAAATAAACAAATAAAAAATAAGATAAACTCTCAGGAATAGATAAATAATAACAAAAAAAATTGTAAAGTGGAGAAAGCGAGAGCGCGCGAATGCAATCAAGCAAACACAAACAGCACAGCACGATGCGTATTTTTTTTAAATTGACAAAATAAATCAAAAATAAATCAAAAATAAAAATAAGTGGAAAAGGCGAGAGTGCGCGAGCACACAGGAGCAAAGACAAGCAGCGCAGCTTGATGCGTAGTAAAAAAATAATAAATACAGCACAGCACGATGCGTATTTTTTTTAAAATTGACAAAATAAATCAAAAATAAATCAAAAATAAAAATATGTGGAAAAGCCGAGAGTGCGCGAGCACACAGGAGCAAAGACAAGCAGCGCAGCTTGATGCGTAGTAAAAAAAATAATAAATAGACAACTGGTCGACCTCATTAGAAATAAAAACCCAAAAGATTAGATAGACAAACAAACAAACACATAAATGTGGAGAGAAGGGCAGTGCGCGTAGGAGCAAAGGTAAACAGCAGACAGACCTGAACCCTTATCTTTACAAGGTCGACCTCAGAACTTTGTTCAGTTTGTCTCGGTGACGGATAATGGAAGGAAGGGCAGGCAACTGGTCGACTTCATTTAAATAAACAAATAAAAAATAAGATAAGCTCTGAGGAATAGATAAATAATAACAAAAAAATTGTAAAGTGGAGAATGCGAGAGCGCGCGAATGCACTCAAGCAAACACAAACCGCACAGCACGATGCGTATTTTTTTTAAAATTGACAAAATAAATCAAAAATAAATCAAAAATAAAAATAAGTGGAAAAGGCGAGAGTGCGTGAGCACACAGGAGCAAAGACAAGCAGCGCAGCTTGATGCGTAGTAAAAAAAATAATAAATAGACAACTGGTCGACCTCATTAGAAATAAAAACCCAAAAGATTAGATAGACAAACAAACAAACACATAAATGTGGAGAGAAGGGCAGTGCGCGCAGGAGCAAAGGTAAACAGCAGACAGACCTGAATCCTTATCTTTACAAGGTCGACCTCAGAACTTTGTTCAGTTTGTCTCGGTGACGGATAATGGAAGGAAGGGCAGGCAACTGGTCGACTTCATTTAAATAAACAAATAAAAAATAAGATAAACTCTCAGGAATAGATAAATAATAACAAAAAAATTGTAAAGTGGAGAAAGCGAGAGCGCGCGAATGCACTCAAGCAAACACAAACAGCACAGCACGATGCGTATTTTTTTAAATAGACAAAATAAATCAAAAATAAATCAAAAATAAAAATAAGTGGAAAAGGCGAGAGTGCGCGAGCACACAGGAGCAAAGACAAGCAGCGCAGCTTGATGCGTAGTAAAAAAAATAATAAATAGACAACTGGTCGACCTCATTAGAAATAAAAACCCAAAAGATTAGATAGACAAACAAACAAACACATAAATGTGGAGAGAAGGGCAGTGCGCGCAGGAGCAAAGGTAAACAGCAGACAGACCTGAATCCTTATCTTTACAAGGTCGACCTGACAACTTTGTTCAGTTTGTCTCGGTGACGGATAATGGAAGGAAGGGCAGGAAACTGGTCGACTTCATTTAAATAAACAAATAAAAAATAAGATAAACTCTCTGGAATAGATAAATAATAACAAAAAAATTGTAAAGTGGAGAAAGCGAGAGCGCGCGAATGCACTCAAGCAAACACAAACCACACAGCACGATGCGTATTTTTTTTTAATTGACAAAATAAATCAAAAATTAATCAAAAATAAAAATAAGTGGAAAAGGCGAGAGTGCGCGAGCACACAGGAGCAAAGACAAGCAGCGCAGCTTGATGCGTAGTAAAAAAAAATAATAAATACAGCACAGCACGATGCGTATTTTTTTTTAAAATTGACAAAATAAATAAAAAATAAATCAAAAATAAAAATAAGTGGAAAAGGCAAGAGTGCGCGAGCACACAGGAGGAAAGACAAGCAGCGCAGCTTGATGCGTAGTAAAAAAAATAATAAATAGACAACTGGTCGACCTCATTAGAAATAAAAACCCAAAAGATTAGATAGACAAACAAACACATAAATGTGGAGAGAAGGGCAGTGCGCGCAGGAGCAAAGGTAAACAGCAGACAGACCTGAATCCTTATCTTTACAAGGTCGACCTCAGAACTTTGTTCAGTTTGTCTCGGTGACGGATAATGGAAGGAAGGGCAGGCAACTGGTCGACTTCATTTAAATAAACAAATAAAAAATAAGATAAACTCTCTGGAATAGATAAATAAAAACAAAAAAATTGTAAAGTGGAGAAAGCGAGAGCGCGCGAATGCACTCAAGCAAACACAAACCACACAGCACGATGCGTATTTTTTTTTTAAATTGACAAAATAAATCAAAAATAAATCAAAAATAAAAATAAGTGGAAAAGGCGAGAGTGCGCGAGCACACAGGAGCAAAGACAAGCAGCGCAGCTTGATGCGTAGTAAAAAAAATAATAAATAGACAACTGGTCGACCTCATTAGCAATAAAAACCCAAAAGATTAGATAGACAAACAAACAAACACATAAATGTGGAGAGAAGGGCAGTGCGCGCAGGAGCAAAGGTAAACAGCAGACAGACCTGAATCCTTATCTTTACAAGGTCGACCTCAGAACTTTGTTCAGTTTGTCTCGGTGACGGATAATGGAAGGAAAGGCAGGCAACTGGTCGAATTCATTTAAATAAACAAATAAAAAATAAGATAAACTCTCAGGAATAGATAAATAATAACAAAAAAATTGTAAAGTGGAGAAAGCGAGAGCGCGCGAATGCACTCAAGCAAACACAAACAGCACAGCACGATGCGTATTTTTTTTAAATTGACAAAATAAATCAAAAATAAAAATAAGTGGAAAAGGCGAGAGTGCGCGAGCACACAGGAGCAAAGACAAGCAGCGCAGCTTGATGTGTAAAAAAAAAAATAATAAATAGACAACTGGTCGACCTCATTAGAAATAAAACCCAAAAGATTAGATAGACAAACAAACAAACCCATAAATGTGGAGAGAAGGGCAGTGCACGCAGGAGCAAAGGTAAACAGCAGACAGACCTGAATCCTTATCTTTACAAGGTCGACCTCAGAACTTTGTTCAGTTTGTCTCGGTGACGGATAATGGAAGGAAGGGCAGGCAACTGGTCGACTTCATTTAAATAAACAAATAAAAAATAAGATAAACTCTCAGGAATAGATAAATAATAACAAAAAAATTGTAAAGTGGAGATAGCGAGAGCGCGCGAATGCACTCAAACAAACACAAACAGCAAAGCACGATGCGTATTTTTTTTAAAATGACAAATAAATCAAAAATAAAAATAATTGGGAAAGACGAGAGTGCGCGAGCACACAGGGGCAAAGACAAGCAGCGCAGCTTGATGCGTAGTAAAAAAAATAATAAATAGACAACTGGTCGACCTCATTAGAAATAAAAACCCAAAAGATTAGATAGACAAAGAAACAAACACATAAATGTGGAGAGAAGGGCAGTGCGCGCAGGAGCAAAGGTAAACACCAGACAGACCTGAATCCTTATCTTTACAAGGTCGACCTCAGAACTTTGTTCAGTTTGTCTCGGTGACGGATAATGGAAGGAAGCGCAGGAAACTGGTCGACTTCATTTAAATAAAAAATAAAAAATAAGATAAACTCTCAGGAATAGATAAATAATAACAAAAAAATTGTAAAGTGGAGAAAGCGAGAGCACGCGAATGCACTCAAGCAAACACAAACAGCACAGCACGATGCGTATTTTTTTTAAATTGACAAAATAAATAAAAAATAAATCAAAAATAAAAATAAGTGGAAAAGGGAGAGTGCGCGAGCACACAGGAGCAAACAGAAGCAGCGCAGCTTGTTGCGTAGTAAAAAAAAATAATAAATAGACAACTGGTCGACCTCATTATAAATAAAAACCCAAATGATTAGATAGACAATCAAACACATAAATGTGGACAGAAGGGCAGTGCGGGGAGGAGCAAAGGTAAACAGCAGACAGACCTGAATCCTTATCTTTACAAGGTCGACCTCAGAACTTTGTTCAGTTTGTCTCGGTGACGGATAATGGAAGGAAGGGCAGGCAACTGGTCGACTTCATTTAAATAAACAAATAAAAAATAAGATAAACTATCAGGAATAGATAAATAATAACAAAAAAATTGTAAAGTGGAGAAAGCGAGAGCGCGCGAATGCACTCAAGCAAACACAAACAGCACAGCACGATGCGTATCTTTTTTTAAATTGACAAAATAAATCAAAAATAAATAAAAAATAAACATAAGTTGAAAAGTCGAGAGTGCGCGAGCACACAGGAGCAAAGACAAGCAGCGAAGCAAGATGCGTAGGAAAAAAATAATAAATAGACAACTGGTCGACCTCATTAGAAATAAAAACCCAAAGATTAGATAGACAAACAAACAAACACATAAATGTGGAGAGAAGGGGCAGTGCGCGCAGGAGCAAAGGTAAACAGCAGACAGAACTGAATCCTTATCTTTACAAGGTCGACCTCAGAACTTTGTTCAGTTTGTCTCGGTGACGGATAATGGAAGGAAGGGCAGGCAACTGGTCGACTTCATTTAAATAAACAAATAAAAAATAAGATAAACTATCAGGAATAGATAAATAATAACAAAAAAATTGTAAAGTGGAGAAAGCGAGAGCGCGCGAATGCACTCAAGCAAACACAAACAGCACAGCACGATGCGTATCTTTTTTTAAATTGACAAAATAAATCAAAAATAAATAAAAAATAAAAATAAGTTGAAAAGTCGAGAGTGCGCGAGCACACAGGAGCAAAGACAAGCAGCGAAGCAAGATGCGTAGTAAAAAAAATAATAAATAGACAACTGGTCGACCTCATTAGAAATAAAAACCCAAAAGATTAGATAGACAAACAAACAAACAAATAAATGTGGAGAGAAGGGCAGTGCGCGCAGGAGCAAAGGTAAACAGCAGACAGAACTGAATCCTTATCTTTACAAGGTCGACCTCAGAACTTTGTTCAGTTTGTCTCGGTGACGGATAATGGAAGGAAGGGCAGGCAACTGGTCGAATTCATTTAAATAAACAAATAAAAAATAAGATAAACTCTCAGGAATAGATAAATAATAAAAAAATTGTAAAGTGGAGAAAGCGAGAGCGCGCGAATGCACTCATGCAAACACAAACAGCACAGCACGATGCGTATTTTTTTTAAATTGACAAAATAAATCAAAAATAAATCAAAAATAAAAATAAGTGGAAAAGGCGAGAGTGCGCGAGCACACAGGAGCAAAGACAAGAATCGCAGCTTGATGCGTAGTAAAAAAAATAATAAATACAGCACAGCACGATGCTTATTTTTTTTTAAAATTGACAAAATAAATCAAAAATAAATCAAAAATAAAAATAAGTGGAAAAGGCGAGAGTGCGCGAACACACAGGAGCAAAGACAGGCAGCGCAGCTTGATGCGTATTAAAAAAAGTAATAAATAGACAACTGGTCGACCTCATTAGAAATAAAAACCCAAAAGATTAGATAGACAAACAAACAAACACATAAATGTGGAGAGAAGGGCAGTGCGCGCAGGAGCAAAGGTAAACAGCAGACAGACCTGAACCCTTATCTTTACAAGGTCGACCTCAGAACTTTGTTCAGTTTGTCTCGGTGACGGATAATGGAAGGAAGGGCAGGCATCTGGTCGACTTCATTTAAATAAACAAATAAAAAATGAGATAAGCTCTGAGGAATAGAAAAATAATAACAAAAAAATTGTAAAGTGGAGAAAGCGAGAGCGCGCGAATGCACTCAAGCAAACACAAACCGCACAGCACGATGCGTATTTTTTTTAAATTGACAAAATAAATCAAAAATAAATCAAAAATAAAAATAAGTGGAAAAGGCGAGAGTGCGCGAGCACACAGGAGCAAAGACAAGCAGCGCAGCTTGATGCATAGCAAAAAAAATAATAAATAGACAACTGGTCGACCTCATTAGAAATAAAAACCCAAAAGATTAGATAGACAAAGAAACAAACACATAATTGTGGAGAGAAGGGCAGTGGGAGCAGGAGCAAAGGTAAACAGCAGACAGACCTGAATCCTTATCTTTACAAGGTCGACCTCAGAACTTTCTTCAGTTTGTCTCGGTGACGGATAATGGAAGGAAGCGCAGGAAACTGGACGACTCCATTTGAATAAACAAATAAAAATAAGATAAACTCTCAGGAATAGATAAATAATAACAAAAAATTGTAAAGTGGAGAAAGCGAGAGCGCGCGAATGCACTCAAGCAAACATAAACAGCACAGCACGATGCGTATTTTTTTTAAATTGACAAAATAAATCAAAAATAAATAAAAAATAAATATAAGTTGAAAAGTCGCGAGGTGCGCGAGCACACAGGAGCAAAGACAAGCAGCCAAGCAAGATGCGTAGTAAAAAAAATAATAAATAGACAACTGGTCGACCTCATTAGAAATAAAAACCCAAAAGATTAGATAGACAAACAAACAAACACATAAATGTGGAGAGAAGGGCAGTGCGCGCAGGAGCAAAGGTAAACAGCAGACAGAACTGAATCCTTATCTTTACAAGGTCGACCTCAGAACTTTGTTCAGTTTGTCTCGGTGACGGATAATGGAAGGAAGGGCAGGCAACTGGTCGAATTCATTTAAATAAACAAATAAAAAATAAGATAAACTCTCAGGAATAGATAAATAATAAAAAAATTGTAAAGTGGAGAAAGCGAGAGCGCGGCGAATGCACTCAAGCAAACACAAACAGCACAGCACGATGCGTATTTTTTTTAAATTGACAAAATAAATCAAAAATAAATCAAAAATAAAAATAAGTGGAAAAGACGAGAGTGCGCGAGCACACAGGAGCAAAGACAAGCAGCGCAGCTTGATGCGTAGTAAAAAAAATAATAAATACAGCAGAGCACGATGCTTATTTTTTTTAAAATTGACAAAATAAATCAAAAATAAATCAAAAATAAAAATAAGTGGAAAAGGAGAGAGTGCGCGAACACACAGGAGCAAAGACAGGCAGCGCAGCTTGATGCGTATTAAAAAAAGTAATAAATAGACAACTGGTCGACCTCATTAGAAATAAAAACCCAAAAGATTAGATAGACAAACAAACAAACACATAAATGTGGAGAGAAGGGCAGTGCGCGCAGGAGCAAAGGTAAACAGCAGACAGACCTGAACCCTTATCTTTACAAGGTCGACCTCAGAACTTTGTTCAGTTTGTCTCGGTGACGGATAATGGAAGGAAGGGCAGGCATCTGGTCGACTTCATTTAAATAAACAAATAAAAAATGAGATAAGCTCTGAGGAATAGAAAAATAATAACAAAAAAATTGTAAAGTGGAGAAAGCGAGAGCGCGCGAATGCACTCAAGCAAACACAAACCGCACAGCACGATGCGTATTTTTTTTTAAATTGACAAAATAAATCAAAAATAAATCAAAAATAAAAATAAGTGGAAAAGGCGAGAGTGCGCGAGCACACAGGAGCAAAGACAAGCAGCGCAGCTTGATGCATAGCAAAAAAAATAATAAATAGACAACTGGTCGACCTCATTAGAAATAAAAACCCAAATGATTAGATAGACAAAGAAACAAACACATAAATGTGGAGAGAAGGGCAGTGCGCGCAGGTGCAAAGGTAAAGAGCAGACAGACCTGAATCCTCATCTTTACAAGGTCGGCCTCAGAACTTTGTTCAGTTTGTCTCGGTGACGGATAATGGAAGGAAGGGCAGGCAACTGATCGACTTCATTTAAATAAACAAATAAAAAATAAGATAAACTCTCAGGAATAGATAAATAATAACAAAAAAATTGTAAAGTGGAGAAAGCGAGAGCGCGCGAATGCACTCAAGCAAACACAAACAGCACAGCACGATGCGTATTTTTTATTAAATTGACAAATAAATCAAAAATAAATCAAAAATAAAAATAAGTGGAAAAGGCGAGAGTGCGCGAGCACACAGGAGCAAAGACAAGCAGCGCAGCTTGATGCGTAGTAAAAAAAAATAATAATAGACAACTGGTCGACCTAATTAGAAATAAAAACCCAAAAGATTAGATAGACAAATAAACACATAAATGTGGACAGAAGGGCAGTGCGCGCAGGAGCAAAGGTAAAGAGCAGACAGACCTGAATCCTTATCTTTACAAGGTCGACCTCAGAACTTTGTTCAGTTTGTCTCGGTGACGGATAATGGAAGGAAGGGCAGGCAACTGGTCGACTTCATTTAAATAAACAAATAAAAAATAAGATAAACTCTCAGGAATAGATAAATAATAACAAAAAATTGTAAAGTGGAGAAAGCGAGAGCGCGCGAATGCACTCAAGCAAACACAAACAGCACAGCACGATGCGTATTTTTTTTAAATTGACAAAATAAATCAAAAATAAATCAAAAATAAAAATAAGTGGAAAAGGCGAGAGTGCGCGAGCACACAGGAGCAAAGACAAGCAGCGCAGCTTAGTGCGTAGTAAAAAAAATAATAAATAGACAACTGGTCGACCTCATTAGAAATAAAAACCCAAAAGATTAGATACACAAACAAACACATAAATGTGGAGAGAAGGGCAGTGCGCGCAGGAGCAAAGGTAAACAGCAGACAGACCTGAATCCTTATCTTTACAAGGTCGACCTCAGAACTTTGTTCAGTTTGCCTCGGTGAAGGATAATGGAAGGAAGGGCAGGCAACTGGTCGACTTCATTTAAATAAACAAATAAAAATAAGATAAACTCTCAGGAATAGATAAATAATAACAAAAAAATTGTAAAGTGGAGAAAGCGAGAGCGCGCGAATGCACTCAAGCAAACACAAACAGCACAGCACGATGCGTATTTTTTTTTAAAATTGACAAAATAAATCAAAAATAAATCAAAAATAAAAATAAGTGGAAAAGGCGAGAGTGCGCGAGCACACAGGAGCAAAGACAAGCAGCGCAGCTTGATGCGTAGTAAAAAAAAATAATAAATAGACAACTGGTCGACCTCATTAGAAATAAAAACCCAAAAGATTACATAGACAAACAAACACATATATGTGGAGAGAAGGGCAGTGCGCGCAGGAGCAAAGGTAAACAGCAGACAGACCTGAATCCTTATCTTTACAAGGTCGACCTCAGAACTTTGTTCAGTTTGTCTCGGTGACGGATAATGGAAGGAAGGGCAGGCAACTGGTCGACTTCATTTAAATAAACAAATAAAAAATAAGATAAACTCTCAGGAATAGATAAATAATAACAAAAAAATTGTAAAGTGGAGATAGCGAGAGCGCGCGAATGCACTCAAACAAACACAAACAGCAAAGCACGATGCGTATTTTTTTTAAAATGACAAAATAAATCAAAAATAAAAATAATTGGAAAAGACGAGAGTGCGCGAGCACACAAGGGCAAGACAAGCAGCGCAGCTTGATGCGTAGTAAAAAAAATAATAAATAGACAACTGGTCGACCTCATTAGAAATAAAAACCCAAAAGATTAGATAGACAAAGAAACAAACACATAAATGTGGAGAGAAGGGCAGTGCGTGCAGGAGCAAAGGTAAACACCAGACAGACCTGAATCCTTATCTTTACAAGGTCGACCTCAGAACTTTGTTCAGTTTGTCTCGGTGACGGATAATGGAAGGAAGCGCAGGAAACTGGTCGACTTCATTTAAATAAACAAATAAAAAATAAGATAAACTCTCAGGAATAGATAAATAATAACAAAAAAATTGTAAAGTGGAGAAAGCGAGAGCGCGCGAATGCACTCAAGCAAACACAAACAGCACAGCACGATGCGTATTTTTTTAAATTGACAAAATAAATAAAAAATAAATCAAAATAAAAATAAGTGGAAAAGGGAGAGTGCGCGAGCACACAGGAGCAAACAGAAGCAGCGCAGCTTGTTGCGTAGTAAAAAAAAATAATAAATAGACAACTGGTCGACCTCATTATAAATAAAAACCCAAATGATTAGATAGACAATCAAACACATAAATGTGGACAGAAGGGCAGTGCGGGAGGAGCAAAGGTAAACAGCAGACAGACCTGAATCCTTATCTTTACAAGGTCGACCTCAGAACTTTGTTCAGTTTGTCTCGGTGACGGATAATGGAAGGAAGGGCAGGCAACTGGTCGACTTCATTTAAATAAACAAATAAAAAATAAGATAAACTATCAGGAATAGATAAATAATAACAAAAAAATTGTAAAGTGGAGAAAGCGAGAGCGCGCGAATGCACTCAAGCAAACACAAACAGCACAGCACGATGCGTATCTTTTTTTAAATTGACAAAATAAATCAAAAATAAATAAAAAATAAACATAAGTTGAAAAGTCGAGAGTGCGCGAGCACACAGGAGCAAAGACAAGCAGCGAAGCAAGATGCGTAGTAAAAAAAATAATAAATAGACAACTGGTCGACCTCATTAGAAATAAAAACCCAAAAGATTAGATAGACAAACAAACAAACACATAAATGTGGAGAGAAGGGCAGTGCGCGCAGGAGCAAAGGTAAACAGCAGACAGAACTGAATCCTTATCTTTACCAGGTCGACCTCAGAACTTTGTTCAGTTTGTCTCGGTGACGGATAATGGAAGGAAGGGCAGGCAACTGGTCGACTTCATTTAAATAAACAAATAAAAAATAAGATAAACTATCAGGAATAGATAAATAATAACAAAAAAATTGTAAAGTGAGAAGCGAGAGCGCGCGAATGCACTCAAGCAAACACAAACAGCACAGCACGATGCGTATCTTTTTTTAAATTGACAAAATAAATCAAAAATAAATAAAAAATAAAAATAAGTTGAAAAGTCGAGAGTGCGCGAGCACACAGGAGCAAAGACAAGCAGCGAAGCAAGATGCGTAGTAAAAAAAATAATAAATAGACAACTGGTCGACCTCATTAGAAATAAAAACCCAAAAGATTAGATAGACAAACAAACAAACACATAAATGTGGAGAGAAGGGCAGTGCGCGCAGGAGCAAAGGTAAACAGCAGACAGAACTGAATCCTTATCTTTACAAGGTCGACCTCAGAACTTTGTTCAGTTTGTCTCGGTGACGGATAATGGAAGGAAGGGCAGGCAACTGGTCGAATTCATTTAAATAAACAAATAAAAAATAAGATAAACTCTCAGGAATAGATAAATAATAAAAAAATTGTAAAGTGGAGAAAGCGAGAGCGCGCGAATGCACTCAAGCAAACACAAACAGCACAGCACGATGCGTATTTTTTTTAAATTGACAAAATAAATCAAAAATAAATCAAAAATAAAAATAAGTGAAAAGGCGAGAGTGCGCGAGCACACAGGAGCAAAGACAAGCATCGCAGCTTGATGCGTAGTAAAAAAAATAATAAATACAGCACAGCACGATGCTTATTTTTTTTAAAATTGACAAAATAAATCAAAAATAAATCAAAAATAAAAATAAGTGGAAAAGGCGAGAGTGCGGGAACACACAGGAGCAAAGACAGGCAGCGCAGCTTGATGCGTATTAAAAAAAGTAATAAATAGACAACTGGTCGACCTCATTAGAAATAAAAACCCAAAAGATTAGATAGACAAACAAACAAACACATAAATGTGGAGAGAAGGGCAGTGCGCGCAGGAGCAAAGGTAAACAGCAGACAGACCTGAACCCTTATCTTTACAAGGTCGACCTCAGAACTTTGTTCAGTTTGTCTCGGTGACGGATAATGGAAGGAAGGGCAGGCATCTGGTCGACTTCATTTAAATAAACAAATAAAAAATGAGATAAGCTCTGAGGAATAGAAAAATAATAACAAAAAAATTGTAAAGTGGAGAAAGCGAGAGCGCGCGAATGCACTCAAGCAAACACAAACCGCACAGCACGATGCGTATTTTTTTAAATTGACAAAATAAATCAAAAATAAATCAAAAATAAAAATAAGTGGAAAAGGCGAGAGTGCGCGAGCACACAGGAGCAAAGGACAAGCAGCGCAGCTTGATGCGTAGCAAAAAAAATAATAAATAGACAACTGGTCGACCTCATTAGAAATAAAAACCCAAATGATTAGATAGACAAAGAAACAAACACATAAATGTGGAGAGAAGGGCAGTGCGCGCAGGTGCAAAGGTAAAGAGCAGACAGACCTGAATCCTCATCTTTACAAGGTCGGCCTCAGAACTTTGTTCAGTTTGTCTCGGTGACGGATAATGGAAGGAAGGGCAGGCAACTGATCGACTTCATTTAAATAAACAAATAAAAAATAAGATAAACTCTCAGGAATAGATAAATAATAACAAAAAAATTGTAAAGTGGAGAAAGCGAGAGCGCGCGAATGCACTCAAGCAAACACAAACAGCACAGCACGATGCGTATTTTTTATTTAAATTGACAAAATAAATCAAAAATAAATCAAAAATAAAAATAAGTGGAAAAGGCGAGAGTGCGCGAGCACACAGGAGCAAAGACAAGCAGCGCAGCTTGATGCGTAGTAAAAAAAAATAATAAATAGACAACTGGTCGACCTAATTAGAAATAAAAACCCAAAAGATTAGATAGACAAATAAACACATAAATGTGGACAGAAGGGCAGTGCGCGCAGGAGCAAAGGTAAAGAGCAGACAGACCTGAATCCTTATCTTTACAAGGTCGACCTCAGAACTTTGTTCAGTTTGTATCGGTGACGGATAATGGAAGGAAGCGCAGGCAACTGGTCGACTTCATTTAAATAAACAAATAAAAATAAGATAAACTCTCAGGAATAGATAAATAATAACAAAAAAATTGTAAAGTGGAGAAAGCGAGGAGCGCGCGAATGCACTCAAGCAAACACAAACAGCACAGCACGATGCGTATTTTTTTTTAAAATTGACAAAATAAATCAAAAATAAATCAAAAATAAAAATAAGTGAAAAAGGCGAGAGTGCGCGAGCACACAGGAGCAAAGACAAGCAGCGCAGCTGGATGCGTAGCAAAAAAAATAATAAATAGACAACTGGTCGACCTCATTAGAAATAAAAACCCAAAAGATTAGATAGACAAAGAAACAAACACATAAATGTGGAGAGAAGGGCAGTGCGCGCAGGAGCAAAGGTAAACAGCAGACAGACCTGAATCCTTATCTTTACAAGGTCGACCTCAGAACTTTGTTCAGTTTGTATCGGTGACGGATAATGGAAGGAAGCGCAGGAAACTGGTCGACTTCATTTAAATAAACAAATAAAAATAAGATAAACTCTCAGGAATAGATAAATAATAACAAAAAAATTGTAAAGTGGAGAAAGCGAGAGCGCGCGAATGCACTCAAGCAAACACAAACAGCACAGCACGATGCGTATTTTTTTTAAATTGACAAAATAAATCAAAAATAAATCAAAAATAAAAATAAGTGGAAAAGGCGAGAGTGCGCGAGCACACAGGAGCAAAGACAAGCAGCGCAGCTTGATGCGTAGAAAAAAAATAATAAATAGACAACTGGTCGACCTCATTAGAAATAAAAACCCAAAAGATTAGATAGACAAACAAACAAACAAATAAATGTGGAGAGAAGGGCAGTGCGCGCAGGAGCAAAGGTAAACAGCAGACAGACCTGAATCCTTATCTTTACAAGGTCGACCTCAGAACTTTGTTCAGTTTGTCTCGGTGACGGATAATGGAAGGAAGGGCAGGCAACTGGTCGACTTCATTTAAATAAACAAATAAAAAATAAGATAAACTCTCAGGAATAGATAAATAATAACAAAAAAAATTGTAAAGTGGAGAAAGCGAGAGCGCGAGAATGCACTCAAGCAAACACAAACAGCACAGCACGATGCGTATTTTTTTTTAAATTGACAAAATAAATCAAAAATAAATCAAAAATAAAAATAAGTGGAAAAGGCGAGAGTGCGCGAGCACACAGGAGCAAAGACAAGCAGCGCAGCTTGATGCGTAGTAAAAAAAATAATAAATACAGCACAGCACGATGCTTATTTTTTTTTAAAATTGACAAAATAAATCAAAAATAAATCAAAAATAAAAATAAGTGGAAAAGGCGAGAGTGCGCGAACACACAGGAGCAAAGACAGGCAGCGCAGCTTGAGGCGTATTAAAAAAAGTAATAAATAGTCAACTGGTCGACCTCATTAGAAATAAAAACCCAAAAGATTAGATAGACAAACAAACAAACACATAAATGTGGAGAGAAGGGCAGTGCGCGCAGGTGCAAAGGTAAACAGCAGACAGACCTGAATCCTCATCTATACAAGGTCGACCTCAGAACTTTGTTCAGTTTGTCTCGGTGACGGATAATGGAAGGAAGGGCAGGCAACTGGTCGACTTCATTTAAATAAACAAATAAAAAATAAGATAAACTCTCAGGAAAAGATAAATAATAACAAAAAAATTGTAAAGTGGAGAAAGAGAGAGCGCGCGGAATGCACTCAAGCAAACACAAACAGCACAGCACGATGCGTATTTTTTATTTAAATTGACAAAATAAATCAAAAATAAATCAAAAATAAAAATAAGTGGAAAAGGCGAGAGTGCGCGAGCACACAGGAGCAAAGACAGGCAGCGCAGCTTGATGCGTAGTAAAAAAAAATAATAAATAGACAACTGGTCGACCTAATTAGAAATAAAAACCCAAAAGATTAGATAGACAAACAAACACATAAATGTGGAGAGAAGGGCAGTGCGCGCAGGAGCAAAGGTAAAGAGCAGACAGACCTGAATCCTTATCTTTACAAGGTCGACCTCAGAACATTGTTCAGTTTGTCTCGGTGACGGATAATGGAAGGAAGGGCAGGCAACTGGTCGACTTCATTTAAATAAACAAATAAAAAATAAGATAAACTCTCAGGAATAGATAAATAATACAAAAAAATTGTAAAGTGGAGAAAGCGAGAGCGCGCGAATGCACTCAAGCAAACACAAACAGCACAGCACGATGCGTATTTTTTTTAAATTGACAAAATAAATCAAAAATAAATCAAAAATAAAAATAAGTGGAAAAGGCGAGAGTGCGCGAGCACACAGGAGCAAAGACAAGCAGCGCAGCTTGATGCGTAGTAAAAAAAATAATAAATAGACAACTGGTCGACCTCATTAGAAATAAAAACCCAAAAGATTAGATACACAAACAAACACATAAATGTGGAGAGAAGGGCAGTGCGCGCAGGAGCAAAGGTAAACAGCAGACAGACCTGAATCCTTATCTTTACAAGGTCGACCTCAGAACTTTGTTCAGTTTGTCTCGGTGAAGGATAATGGAAGGAAGGGCAGGCAACTGGTCGACTTCATTTAAATAAACAAATAAAAATAAGATAAACTCTCAGGAATAGATAAATAATAACAAAAAAATTGTAAAGTGGAGAAAGCGAGAGCGCTGCGAATGCACTCAAGCAAACACAAACAGCACAGCACTATGCGTATTTTTTTTAAATTGACAAAATAAATCAAAAATAAATCAAAAATAATAATAAGTGGAAAAGGCGAGAGTGCGCGAGCACACAGGAGCAAAGACAAGCAGCGCAGCTTGATGCGTAGTAAAAAAAATAATAAATAGACAACTGGTCGACCTCATTAGAATAAAAACCCAAAAGATTACATAGACAAACAAACACATATATGTGGAGAGAAGGGCAGTGCGCGCAGGAGCAAAGGTAAACAGCAGACAGACCTGAATCCTTATCTTTACAAGGTCGACCTCAGAACTTTGTTCAGTTTGTCTCGGTGACGGATAATGGAAGGAAGGGCAGGCAACTGGTCGACTTCATTTAAATAAACAAATAAAAAATAAGATAAACTCTCAGGAATAGATAAATAATAACAAAAAAATTGTGAAGTGGAGAAAGCGAGAGCGCGAGAATGCACTCAAGCAAACACAAACAGCACAGCACGATGCGTATTTTTTTTTAAAATTCACAAAATAAATCAAAAATAAATCAAAATAAAAATAAGTGGAAAAGGCGAGAGTGCGCGAGCACACAGGAGCAAAGACAAGCAGCGCAGCTTGATGCGTAGTAAAAAAAATAATAAATACAGCACAGCACGATGCTTATTTTTTTTTAAAATTGACAAAATAAATCAAAAATAAATCAAAAATAAAAATAAGTGGAAAAGGCGAGAGTGCCCGAACACACAGGAGCAAAGACAGGCAGCGCAGCTTGATGCGTATTAAAAAAAGTAATAAATAGACAACTGGTCGACCTCATTAGAATAAAAACCCAAAAGATTAGATAGACAAACAAACAAACACATAAATGTGGAGAGAAGGGCAGTGCGCGCAGGTGCAAAGGTAAACAGCAGACAGACCTGAATCCTCATCTTTACAAGGTCGACCTCAGAACTTTGTTCAGTTTGTCTCGGTGACGGATAATGGAAGGAAGGGCAGGCAACTGGTCGACTTCATTTAAATAAACAAATAAAAAATAAGATAAACTCTCAGGAATAGATAAATAATAACAAAAAAATTGTAAAGTGGAGAAAGCGAGAGCGCGCGAATGCACTCAAGCAAACACAAACAGCACAGCACGATGCGTATTTTTTTTTAAATTGACAAAATAAATCCAATAAAAAAATAAGTGGAAAAGGCGAGAGTGCGCGAGCACACAGGAGCAAAGACAAGCAGCGCAGCTTGATGCGTAGTAAAAAAAATAATAAATAGACAACTGGTCGACCTCATTAGAAATAAAAACCCAAAAGATTAGATAGACAAACAAACAAACACATAAATGTGGAGAGAAGGGCTGTGCGCGCAGGAGCAAAGGTAAACAGCAGACAGACCTGAATCCTTATCTTTACAAGGTCGACCTCAGAACTTTGTTCAGTTTGTCTCGGTGACGGATAATGGAAGGAAGGGCAGGCAACTGGTCGACTTCATTTAATAAACAAATAAAAAATAAGATAAGCTCTCAGGAATAGATAAATAATAACAAAAAAATTGTAAAGTGGAGAAAGCGAGAGCGGGCGAATGCACTCAAGCAAACACAAACAGCACAGCACGATGCGTATTTTTTTTAATTGACAAAATAAAACAAAACTAAATCAAAAATAAAAATAAGTGGAAAAGGCGAGAGTGCGCGAGCACACAGGAGCAAAGACAAGCAGCGCAGCTTGATGCGTAGTAAAAAAAATAATAAATAGACAACTGGTCGACCTCATTAGAAATAAAAACCCAAAAGATTAGATAGACAAACAAACAAACACATAAATATGGAGAGAAGGGCAGTGCGCGCAGGAGCAAAGGTAAACAGCAGACAGACCTGAATCCTTATCTTTACAAGGTCGACCTCAGAACTTTGTTCAGTTTGTCTCGATGACGGATAATGGAAGGAAGGGCAGGCAACTGGTCGACTTCATTTAAATAAACAAATAAAAAATAAGATAAACTCTCAGGAATAGATAAATAATAACAAAAAAATTGTAAAGTGGAGAAAGCGAGAGCGTGCGAATGCACTCAAGCAAACACAAACAGCACAACACGATGCGTATTTTTTTTAAATTGACAAAATAATAAAAAATGAATCCAAAATAAAAATAAGTGGAAAAGGCGAATGCGCGAGCACACAGGAGCAACGACAAGCAGCGCAGCTTGATGCGTAGTAAAAAAAATAATAAATAGACAACTGGTCGACCTCATTAGAAATAAAAACCCAAAAGATTAGATAGACAAACAAACAAACACATAAATGTGGAGAGAAGGGCAGTGCACGCAGGAGCAAAGGTAAACAGCAGACAGACCTGAATCCTTATCTTTACAAGGTCGACCTCAGAACTTTGTTCAGTTTGTCTCGGTGACGGATAATGGAAGGAAGGGCAGGCAACTGGTCGACTTCATTTAAATAAACAAATAAAAAATAAGATAAACTCTCAGGAATAGATAAATAATAACAAAAAAATTGTAAAGTGGAGAAAGCGAGAGCGCGCGAATGCACTCAAGCAAACACAAACAGCACAGCACGATGCGTATTTTTTTTAAATTGACAAAATAAATCAAAAATAAATCAAAAATAAAAATAAGTGGAAAAGGCGAGAGTGCGCGAGCACACAGGAGCAAAGACAAGCAGCGCAGCTTGATGCGTAGTAAAAAAAATAATAAATAGACAACTGGTCGACCTCATTAGAAATAAAAACCCAAAAGATTAGATAGACAAACAAACAAACACATAAATGTGGAGAGAAGGGCAGTGCGGGCAGGAGCAAAGGTAAACAGCAGACAGACCTGAATCCTTATCTTTACAAGGTCGACCTCAGAACTTTGTTCAGTTTGTCTCGGTGACGGATAATGGAAGGAAGGGCAGGCAACTGGTCGACTTCATTTAAATAAACAAATAAAAATAAGATAAACTCTCAGGAATAGATAAATAATAACAAAAAAATTGTAAAGTGGAGAAAGCGAGAGCGCGCGAATGCACTCAAGCAACCACAAACAGCACAGCATGATGCGTATTTTTTTTAATTGACAAAATAAATCAAAAATAAATCAAAAATAAAAATAAGTGGAAAAGGCGAGAGTGCGCGAGCACACAGGAGCAAAGACAAGCAGCGCAGCTTGATGCGTAGTAAAAAAAATAATAAATAGACAACTGGTCGACCTCATTAGAAATTAAAACCCAAAAGATTACATAGACAAACAAACAAACACATAAATGTGGAGAGATGGGCAGTGCGCGCAGGAGCAAAGGTAAACAGCAGACAGACCTAAATCCTTATCTTTACAAGGTCGACCTCAGAACTTTGTTCAGTTTGTCTCGGTGACGGATAATGGAAGGAAGGGGCAGGCAACTGGTCGACTTCATTTAAATAAACAAATAAAAAATAAGATTAACTCTCAGGAATAGATAAATAATAACAAAAAAATTGTAAAGTGGAGAAAGCGAGAGCGCGCGAATGCACTCAAGCAAACACAAACAGCACAGCACGATGCGTATTTTTTTTTAATTGACAAAATAAATCAAAAATAAATCAAAAATAAAAATAAGTGGAAAAGGCGAGAGTGAGCGAGCACACAGGAGCAAAGACAAGCAGCGCAGCTTGATGCGTAGTAAAAAAAATAATAAATATACAACTGGTCGACCTCATTAGAAATAAAAACCCAAAAGATTAGATAGACAAACAAACAAACAAATAAATGTGGAGAGAAGGGCAGTGCGCGCAGGAGCAAAGGTAAACAGCAGAGAGACCTGAATCCTTATCTTTAAAAGGTCGACCTGACAACTTTGTTCAGTTTGTCTCGGTGACGGATAATGGAAGGAAGGGCAGGCAACTGGTCGACTTCATTTAAATAAACAAATAAAAAATAAGATAAACTCTCAGGAATAGATAAATAATAACAAAAAAATTGTAAAGTGGAGAAAGCGAGAGCGCGAGAATGCACTCAAGCAAACACAAACAGCACCGCACGATGCGTATTTTTTTTTTAAAATTGACAAAATAAATCAAAAATAAATCAAAAATAAAAATAAGTGGAAAAGGCGAGAGTGCGCGAGCACACAGGAGCAAAGACAAGCAGCGCAGCTTGATGCGTAGTAAAAAAAATAATAAATACAGCACAGCACGATGCTTATTTTTTTTAAAATTGACAAAATAAATCAAAAATAAATCAAAAATAAAAATAAGTGGAAAAGGCGAGAGTGCGCGAACACACAGGAGCAAAGACAGGCAGCGCAGCTTGATGCGTATTAAAAAAAGTAATAAATAGACAACTGGTCGACCTCATTAGAAAAAAAAACCCAAAAGATTAAATAGACAAACAAACACATAAATGTGGAGAGAAGGGCAATGCGCGCAGGAGCAAAGGTAAACAGCAGACAGACCTGAATCCTTATCATTACAAGGTGGACCTCAGAACTTTGTTCAGTTTGTCTCGGTGACGGATAATGGAAGGAAGGGCAGGCAACTGGTCGACTTCATTTAAATAAACAAATAAAAAATAAGATAAACTCTCAGGAATAGATAAATAATAACAAAAAAATTGTAAAGTGGAGAAAGCGAGAGCGCGCGAATGCACTCAAGCAAACACAAACAGCACAGCACGATGCGTATTTTTTTTTAAATTGACAAAATAAATCCATAAAAAAATAAGTGGAAAAGGCGAGAGTGCGCGAGCACACAGGAGCAAAGACAAGCAGCGCAGCTTGATGCGTAGTAAAAAAAATAATAAATAGACAACTGGTCGACCTCATTAGAAATAAAAACCCAAAAGATTAGATAGACAAACAAACAAACACATAAATGTGGAGAGAAGGGCAGTGCACGCAGGAGCAAAGGTAAGCAGCAGACAGACCTGAATCCTTATCCTTACAAGGTCGACCTCAGAACTTTGTTCAGTTTGTGTTGGTGACAGATAATGGAAGGAAGGGCAGGCAACTGGTCGACTTCATTTAAATAAACAAATAAAAAATAAGATAAACTCTCAGGAATAAATAAATAATAACAAAAAAATTGTAAAGTGGACAAAGCGAGAGCGCGCGAATGCACTCAAGCAAACACAAACAGCACAGCACGATGCGTATTTTTTTTAATTGACAAAATAAAACAAAAATAAATCCAAAATAAAAATAAGTGGAAAAGGCGAGAGTGCGCGAGCACACAGGAGCAAAGACAAGCAGCGCAGCTTGATGTGTCGTAAAAAAAATAATAAATAGACAACTGGTCGACCTCATTAGAAATAAAAACCCAAAAGATTAGATAGACAAACAAACAAACACATAAATGTGGAGAGAAGGGCAGTGCGCGCAGGAGCAAAGGTAAACAGCAGACAGACCTGAATCCTTATCTTTACAAGGTCGACCTCAGAACTCTGTTCAGTTGTCTCGGTGACGGATAATGGAAGTAAGGGCAGGCAACTGGTCGACTTCATTTAAATAAACAAATAAAATATAAGATAAACTCTCAGGAATAGATAAATAATAACAAAAAAATTGTAAAGTGGACAAAGCGAGAGCGCGCGAATGCACTCAAGCAAACACAAACAGCGCAGCATGATGCGTATTTTTTTTAAATTGACAAAATAAATCAAAAATAAAAATAAGTGGAAAAGGCGGAGAGTGCGCGAGCACACAGGAGCAAAGACAAGCAGCGCAGCTTGATGCGTAGTAAAAAAAATAATAAATAGACAACTGGTCGACCTCATTAGAAATAAAAACCCAAAGATTAGATAGACAAACAAACAAACACATAAATGTGGAGAGAAGGGCTGTGCGCGCAGGAGCAAAGGTAAACAGCAGACAGACCTGAATCCTTATCTTTACAAGGTCGACCTCAGAATTTTGTTCAGTTTGTCTCGGTGACGGATAATGGAAGGAAGGGCAGGCAACTGGTCGACTTCATTTAAATAAACAAATAAAAAATAAGATAAGCTCTCAGGAATAGATAAATAATAACAAAAAAATTGTAAAGTGGAGAAAGCGAGAGCGCGCGAATGCACTCAAGCAAACACAAACAGCACAGCACGATGCGTATTTTTTTTAAATTGACAAAATAAATCAAAAATAAAAATAAGTGGAAAAGGCGAGAGTGCGCGAGCACACAGGAGCAAAGACAAGCAGCGCAGCTTGATGCGTAGTAAAAAAAATAATAAATAGACAACTGGTCGACCTCATTAGAAATAAAAACCCAAAAGATTAGATAGACAAACAAACAAACACATAAATGTGGAGAGAAGGGCAGTGCGCGCAGGAGCAAAGGTAAACAGCAGACAGACCTGAGTCCTTATCTTTACAAGGTCGACCTCAGAACTTTGTTCAGTTCGTCTCGGTGACGGATAATGGAAGGAAGGGCAGGCAACTGGTCGACTTCATTTAAATAAACAAGCAAAAATAAGATAAACTCTCAGGAATAGATAAATAATAACAAAAAAATTGTAAAGTGGAGAAAGCGACAGCGCGCGAATGCACTCAAGCAAACACAAACAGCACAGCACGATGCGTATTTTTTTTTAAATTGACAAAATAAATCAAAAATAAATAAAAAATAAACATAAGTGGAAAAGGCGAGAGTGCGCGAGCACACAGGAGCAAAGACAAGCAGCGAAGCTTGATGCGTAGTAAAAAAAATAATAAATAGACAACTGGTCGACCTCATTAGAAATAAAAACCCAAAAGATTAGATAGACAAACAAACAAACACATAAATGTGGAGAGAAGGGCAGTGCGCGCAGGAGCAAAGGTAAACAGCAAACAGACCTGAATCCTTATCTTTACAAGGTCGACCTGACAACTTTGTTCAGTTTGTCTCGGTGACGGATAATGGAAGGAAGGGCAGGCAACTGGTCGACTTCATTTAAATAAACAAATAAAAAATAAGATAAACTCTCAGGAATAGATAAATAATAACAAAAAAATTGTAAAGTGGAGAAAGCGAGAGCGCGCGAATGCACTCAAGCAAACACAAACAGCACAGCACGATGCGTATTTTTTTTAAATTGACAAAATAAATCAAAATAAATCAAAAATAAAAATAAGTGGAAAAGGCGGAGAGTGCGCGAGCACACAGGAGCAAAGACAAGCAGCGCAGCTTGATGCGTAGTAAAAAAAATAATAAATAGACAACTGGTCGACCTCATTAGAAATAAAAACCCAAAAGATTAGATAGACAAACAAACAAACACATAAATGTGGAGAGAAGGGCAGTGCGCGCAGGAGCAAAGGTAAACAGCAGACAGACCTGAATCCTTATCTTTACAAGGTCGACCTCAGAACATTGTTCAGTTTGTCTCGGTGACGGATAATGGAAGGAAGGGCAGGCCACTGGTCGACTTCATTTAAATAAACAAATAAAAAATAAGATAAACTCTCAGGAATAGATAAATAATAACAAAAAAATTGTAAAGTGGAGAAAGCGAGAGCGCGAGAATGCACTCAAGCAAACACAAACAGCACAGCACGATGCGTATTTTTTTTTAAAATTGACAAAATAAATCAAAAATAAATCAAAAATAAAAATAAGTGGAAAAGGCGAGAGTGCGCGAGCACACAGGAGCAAAGACAAGCAGCGCAGCTTGATGCGTAGTAAAAAAAATAATAAATAGACAACTGGTCGACCTCATTAGAAATAAAAACCCAAAAGATTAGATAGACAAACAAACAAACACATAAATGTGGAGAGAAGGGCAGTGCGCGCAGGAGCAAAGGTAAACAGCAGACAGACCTGAGTCCTTATCTTTACAAGGTCGACCTCAGAACTTTGTTCAGTTCGTCTCGGTGACGGATAATGGAAGGAAGGGCAGGCAACTGGTCGACTTCATTTAAATAAACAAGCAAAAAATAAGATAAACTCTCAGGAATAGATAAATAATAACAAAAAAAATTGTAAAGTGGAGAAAGCGAGAGCGCGCGAATGCACTCAAGAAAACACTAACAGCACAGCACGATGCGTGTTTTTTTTAAATTGACAAAATAAATCAAAAATAAATCAAAAATAAAAATAAGTGGAAAAGGCGATAGTGCGCGAGCACACAGGAGCAAAGACAAGCAGCGCAGCTTGATGCGTAGTCAAAAAAATAATAAATACAGCACAGCACGATGCCTATTTTTTTTTAAAATTGACAAAATAAATCAAAAATAAATCAAAAATAAAAATAAGTGGAAAAGGCGAGAGTGCGCGAGCACACAGGAGCAAAGACAGGCAGCGCAGCTTGATGCGTATTAAAAAAGTAATAAATAGACAACTGGTCGACCTCATTAGAAATAAAAACCCAAAAGATTAGATAGACAAACAAACAAACACATAAATGTGGAGAGAAGGGCAGTGCGAGCAGGAGCAAAGGTAAACAGCAGACAGACCTGAACCCTTATCTTTACAAGGTCGACCTCAGAACTTTGTTCAGTTTGTCTCGGTGACGGATAATGGAAGGAAGGGCAGGCATCTGGTCGACTTCATTTAAATAAACAAATAAAAAATGAGATAAGCTCTGAGGAATAGATAAATAATAACAAAAAAATTGTAAAGTGGAGAAAGCGAGAGCGCGCGAATGCACTCAAGCAAACACAAACCGCACAGCACGATGCGTATTTTTTTTTTAAATTGACAAAATAAATCAAAAATAAATCAAAAATAAAAATAAGTGGAAAAGGCGAGAGTGCGCGAGCACACAGGAGCAAAGACAAGCAGCGCACCTTGATGCGTAGTAAAAAAAATAATAAATAGACAACTGGTCGACCTCATTAGAAATAAAAACCCAAAAGATTAGATAGACAAACAAACAAACACATAAATGTGGAGAGAAGGGCAGTGCGCGCAGGAGCAAAGGTAAACAGCAGACAGACCTGAGTCCTTATCTTTACAAGGTCGACCTCAGAACTTTGTTCAGTTCGTCTCGGTGACGGATAATGGAAGGAAGGGCAGGCAACTGGTCGACTTCATTTAAATAAACAAGCAAAAAATAAGATAAACTCTCAGGAATAGATAAATAATAACAAAAAAATTGTAAAGTGGAGAAAGCGAGAGCGCGCGAATGCACTCAAGCAAACACAAACAGCACAGCACGATGCGTATTTTTTTTTAAATTGACAAAATAAATCAAAAATAAATCAAAAATAAAAATAAGTGGAAAAGGCGAGAGTGCGCGAGCACACAGGAGCAAAGACAAGCAGCGCAGCTTGATGCGTAGTAAAAAAAATAATAAATAGACAACTGGTCGACCTCATTAGAAATAAAACCCAAAAGATTAGATAGACAAACAAACAAACACATAAATGTGGAGAGAAGGGCAGTGCGCGCAGGAGCAAAGGTAAACAGCAGACAGACCTGAATCCTTATCTTTACAAGGTCGACCTGACAACTTTGTTCAGTTTGTCTCGGTGACGGATAATGGAAGGAAGGGCAGGCAACTGGTCGACTTCATTTAAATAAACAAATAAAAAATAAGATAAACTCTCAGGAATAGATAAATAATAACAAAAAAATTGTAAAGTGGAGAAAGCGAGAGCGCGAGAATGCACTCAAGCAAACACAAACAGCACAGCACGATGCGTATTTTTTTTTAAAATTGACAAATAAATCAAAAATAAATCAAAAATAAAAATAAGTGGAAAAGGCGAGAGTGCGCGAGCACACAGGAGCAAAGACAAGCAGCGCAGCTTGATGCGTAGTAAAAAAAATAATAAATACAGCACAGCACGATGCTTATTTTTTTTTAAATTGACAAAATATATCAAAAATAAATCAAAAATAAAAATAAGTGGAAAAGGCGAGAGTGCGCGAACACACAGGAGCAAATACAGACAGCGCAGCTTGATGCGTATTAAAAAAAGTAATAAATAGACAACTGGTCGACCTCATTAGAAATAAAAACCCAAAAGATTAGATAGACAAACAAACAAACACATAAATGTGGAGAGAAGGGAAGTGCGAGCAGGAGCAAAGGTAAACAGCAGACAGACCTGAACCCTTATCTTTACAAGGTCGACCTCAGAACTTTGTTCAGTTTGTCTCGGTGACGGATAATGGAAGGAAGGGCAGGCATCTGGTCGACTTCATTTAAATAAACAAATAAAAAATGAGATAAGCTCTGAGGAATAGATAAATAATAACAAAAAAATTGTAAAGTGGAGAAAGCGAGAGCGCGCGAATGCACTCAAGCAAACACAAACCGCACAGCACGATGCGTATTTTTTTTTTAAATTGACAAAATAAATCAAAAATAAATCAAAAATAAAAATAAGTGGAAAAGGCGAGAGTGCGCGAGCACACAGGAGCAAAGACAAGCAGCGCAGCTTGATGCGTAGCAAA